>NC_045168.1:25447669-25747669 GCF_900700415.2 Clupea harengus
CTGCACAACTGTCTACAGATGAATACTCTACCCACACAAACGCCTAATTCTGCTGCCACTTCCTGACAGGTACCACTTGTGAAAGATGATGAGTTTCACATGTTGACTAAGCATGCACACTTTTGAAAGATGATGAGTTCCCCATGTTGACTATGCATGCACACTTCGACCGCATATTTTGTGCGAGATGATGCCAAAACAGATGAGTAAATAAATAGATGTTATACTGTCCTATGGCTGCAGCGTGTATTGGTTTAAAGTGGATATAACAATTCTGTAGACATACTATAATTAATCCCAATATTCACTTTTACACAACATATCCTTGACAGGACCTTGGTTTGAACATTATGTGACACCTCCCTTTACAGCAGACACGCTTGCTTGCACACTTATATGCAGACTCATATACACCTCCCTTTACAGCAGACATGCTTGCTTGCACACACACTTATGCAGACTCATATACGCCAAACACTGCACACTGCACACTGCTCCTCAGCTCCTCAGGGGACTGCAGGGGCGGGCAGGCAGAGCACTCTCACCCTCCTGACCTCTACTCTCAATTACACATAGATTACCCAGCATTCTCCACTCCAGCTTGTCAACACCTATACATCTACAGGGCAACCTTGGACATCTTAATGCGATCAGGGCCTGCCTGTTTCAATACACCCTGGACTGCGCCTGGCTGCAGGTTAACATGGAAGAGGAGCGAACAAAAGACATCCACCACAGAATTGTACATATAGAATCCCACACACTTAGCTGCTCGAGAACAACACATTTACATACTTGCAAAATAATGACTTCTTTCTGTCTCAATGTTCTTCGATATAACAGCAGTCCCGGACTGGATCTGCACTTTGTCGTGATCAATTTATTATCATTGGACTGGGTCATATTTAACATACTGTAGCTACTATTTACATTATTTGCCCTTGAGCTTTTTAGTTGCGTGGACTGTTACAAATTTCACTGTCACATATTACACTGCTTCTTTGTTAAAGGACCTTTTTTTTTATTACATTTGCCAGCATCAATCCACGAGATAATGAATGTACATGAAGTCAATTTACTCATTTAAACCTATTGTCTTGACAGAGAACCCTGGCCATTAACAGTGTTCTCTAACCCTAGCCATTTACAGTAAAAGTGTTAACTAACATATTTTGTTAATATGTTTATGTCCTATGCACCAACCACACCAAGTTCATTTCCTGTATGTGTAAATATACTTGGCCAATAAAAAATTATTCTGATTCTGAACCCTAGCCATTTACAGGTCACAAGAATACATCTGATATGATTCTGTTTGATTCCTAACTACTGTGTGTGTATGTGTACATTGTCTCTCTTTCTCTATCTGCAGTATCATGCAAAGCATATCATTTTGTACATTTTGAGATTCCATATATCAGAAATGTGTTGTGAGCATCCTAGTCTCTCTCTTTAGACACAATTCTCTCCTCCCATCTCTCCCTCTTCTGTCTCACTACTGTGGCTCAGTGGCAGCAGGAGGCATTAGCCTGCTGGCTTGTCTCGCCTTCCGGGAAGATCCCCAGAGAGTGCTGACAAAGAGGGCAGATTTTTAACAAGTCTGGCTCTCCATGGCTCCCTGCTGATGAGGAAAGCCATTTTTCTTTGCTGAGCCTCTTTCTCCTTTTCACAAGCCCGTCTCTTTGTAATTCTCAGTTATTTCCCATTTCTCAATCTGTCTTGCTTTTACTCCTCCCACATCTTTTTGCAATCTCTTACATATGCATATCACATGCAGACTACATATGCATAACAATGCTGTACATTAAAAGCAGTCCGACTCAAGTCTCTGCGCTCCATGCTTATTTGTGACATACTGTATGTTTTTCGTTTTTTTAAGATTCTTTTTTGGGCTTTAAGTCTTTAATCGGACAGGATAGTGAAGGTAGGCAGGAAATGAGCTGTTCACTCCCTCTGTGTTTTTTACCTTTTCTTATTATTATGTGATTGCGCGTCTGGGAAAACCTGTCGGATGTCGCAAGGGCATGTTTCTAGGAAACAGTTAAACTAGTTTGAATGTCAATTTTTTGGGTGAAATTAGATTTCCCACTAAATTATCATGCTAGAACATCCTGCCTATCATCACTGAACATATATTTCCAAAATTACTACGAACTACTGCACAGGACATTTCCAGTACTCGTCATTGCACTCGCTGGTGCAAGCCTTGGTGAGTTCCCGCCTTGACTACTGCAACGCCCTCCTAACGGGCCTGCCGGCTTGCGTGGTGAAACCACTACAGATGATCCAGAATGCGGCGGCGCGTCTGGTGTTCAACCAACCGAAGAGGGCACACGTCACCCCACTACTCATTGAGCTTCACTGGCTGCCGGTAGCTGCTCGCATTAAGTTCAAGTCACTTATGCTTGCCTACAGAGTGCTTGCTGGTTCTGCTCCCACCTACCTAAATGCTCTTGTAAGGGCAAATGTTACACCCAGGACGCTGCGCTCGTCTAGTGAGCGTCGTTTGGCTCTGCCGTCTGTGCAAGCACGGCAATCCAGACTATTCTCATTTGTAGCTCCACGTTGGTGGAACGAACTGCCTAGTACTACCAGAGCAGGGGCGTCCCTCTCTACCTTCAAGAAGCTTTTGAAGACCCAACTCTTCAGAGAACACCTCCCATCCTAACTGGCACCTTGACTAGTGCTTAACTTAGTTACATTCCTGCACTTCTTTTTCTTTCTATGTCGTTTTTCTATTTCTTATGTAAAGTAGTATTTATTGTTACACCAGGTTTTTATTGCTCTTAGCTTGACTGTTCTCTCCCTTGTATGTCGCTTTGGACAAAAGCGTCTGCTAAATGACTAAATGTAAATGTAAATGTCATTGTAAACACATTGCGAGCATAACGGCTGAATTCAAATGTCGATCCTGTCAAAATAACCCCAAATCAAACCAACTTGATTCAATAACAAATGTCTCGTTGATTACTGTTTATTTGGACAGGTATAGCTATTTATTTGGACAGGTATAGCCATAAATTCTTCATAAATTGTATCAGTTTGTTGAACTGCATTGTTTAAAATCAAGATGGCGGCGAAGGGAATCTGTAGTAGCTGCTCACTTAAATGATGCTCCACTCCTCAGTTTGCTCAATCCTGGTAATGCTATTGTTCTGAATGATGATATATTGGATTATTTCACATCCAGGTCAAGTATAGGATGATGGTGAATTTACTGAGCAAGAGGAGTCTGATGAAGGTAGGCTGGTCTAGCTATTACAACAAGTCTGCATTTCTAAACGTACAACAACCTAACCTAGTCCAGATTATTATTACGTATACAGGTGTCATTTTCCCAATAGTGCAGCTTTTCTACATGTCAGGTTATGAAGTGTTGTTTGTCCAGCAGCGCATCTTAAGTACATGCCAGACCATGTAAACCCAAGTTGGAGTCGACAGTTGGATTTCCAACTAAACTTGCTGACACTCGACAAAATGGCTTAATTGCAGCTGTAATTGTCAGATCAGTTCGCCTGTGGATTAATCCAAGCCTATAGTTAGTTGTGTCCATTCAATGAATGTATTGAGATCGGTGGAACATGCATGCTATTATGATAACTCTAGCAGGGTGGCAAGCTAACATAAACTTTTTTTAAATAACCTGGATGGTTAAATGGTTAATGGACTGCATTTATGTAGCGTTTTTCTACTCATAGAGCACTCAAAGTGCTTTACAGATTAATGCCTCAGAGGACACTTCGACACTTGGTGAGGAGGAGTAGGGACTGAACTAGCAATCATCCCATTACTGAACGACTCCTCTACCTCCTGAACCTCTATCGCCCCAACAGCAAAGACAACAGGGATCTGACAAATTATAGTTTCTCACGCTACAGTGTGCTAAGTTACCTAAATCGGCTCACTTAAAGCAGCATTATGTACATTTTTATCTTAAAATAACATCTTCAAAATCATTTCGGTCCTATACTGACTTGTACTACGGAGAGTGTCGTCTGTGCCACTGCCACAGCAGTATTAAACCTAAAGCTTCACAGTCAGAAACATGAACGTCTAGTGGATATTTTGCATATGCGTGCACGACGTGATGCGTGACCAGCCAAAATGACACCAAAGCACACCCTGTGCCAGCGGAAATGCCGTCATTTGTTGCGTGCGCCACCATGCACAAGGATGGGAACGACAGGTATACATTTAGCTTCAGAACACAATAGGCTAGGGTATATGCATCATCCTATTGCAAAAGGCATGTAGCAATAATACTACGACAGAAACATTAACCATTAATAACTGGAAATCTAGTTCTAGTTCAGACTTGATAGAGCAATGTGGCTTCATATCAAAATGTATGCCAGTCTCATTTCATCACCAGGTGCCTACAGCGATTGGAGCAAATAAACATCCAGGTTGTTTACTGGAAGTTTTAGGGAAAGTGAAAATAACACATTTGAGGAGACTTTGAGGAGTCTTACTTTGGATGGGTAAACTTGTCTACCAGGGCCACCTTCTCAACCAAGTCACCCCCGATACTTCTCACAAGGTCATAGAAGTCATTGTCCGTGTAACCCTCCGTAGGAAGCCAGAATGAAATGTCATTCCACAGGGGAGGGAATTTACTGAGAACCTGAGAGAGACAGAGAAAGAAAGAGAGAGAGTCAACTGAGGATGAGCATCAATATAACTACAGATGAATTTCAACAAAAAAATGTGTGATTGCACCACAGCAGC
Organism: Clupea harengus; assembly: GCF_900700415.2. Classification (NCBI taxonomy): domain Eukaryota; kingdom Metazoa; phylum Chordata; class Actinopteri; order Clupeiformes; family Clupeidae; genus Clupea; species Clupea harengus. The sequence goes on from NC_045168.1 coordinate 25,452,398, forward strand.
AGTCGGTCTTTCTATCTTATAGAATAGGCACGGAACGCTTATACCATCTTATAGAATAGGCACGGAACGCGTATACATCTTATAAAATAGGCACGGAACACGTATACATCTTATAGAATAGGCACGGAACGCTTATACCATCTTATAGAATAGGCACGGAACACATATACACCTTATAGAATAGGCACGGAACACGTATACATCTTATAGAATAGGCACGGAACGCTTATACCATCTTATAAAATAGGCACGGAACGCGTATACATGGTATAGAATAGGCATGGAACACGTATACATCTTATAGAATAGGCACGGAACACGTATACATCTTATAGGCACGGAACACGTATACATCGTATAGAATAGGCATGGAACGCATATACATCTTATATAGGGCTGAACGATTAATTGCATTTGCGATTTAATCGCGATATGATAGAACGCGATTTTCTAAAAAAAAAAAAAAAATCTTTTTTTTTTTAAGATGGTACATTTTGCACACAGTGTTTAAAAAGTGCATGCCTAGTGTTTATACTTAAAATGACTTTTTTTTAAATTACTTAAATGTACAGTGGCAAAGCCACCGATTTGTTGTTCTTGTTTCTGTAATGAGCAGTTAAATAAAAATGTAAAATGTGGGAAAGAATATTTTACACTAAATGTATCTAATATTGTGTCATATTTAAATCATTCATTACGTTTTGTTGGGAAAAAAAGAGGATAAAAATGTGATGAGGCACAGGGCAGCGATTCTGGAAGAGCCTTGTGCTAACAGATGTGTAGCTTGTGTAGTCATGGTGAATTTGCATTATGCAAAAAGAAAATTCCAACATTTTTAAACATGATTCATAAAGTCAGTCTAAATCGTAACTTCTGTCAAGAGCACTGAACTAGATGGTTAAGGTCAATGTGAATGTACAGGTGTGTAATTACCTGAACTAGATGGTCAAGGTCAATGTGAATGTACAGGTGTGTAATTACCTGAACTAGATGGTCAAGGTCAATGTGAATGTACAGGTGTGTAATTACCTGAAAAGTGACAGAGTGCTCAATGCTGGGTAGGCAGAACTGCTTCAGAAAGCGCTCATCCTCGCTCCAGAACATACGGATATCTGGGATGCTGTAGAGGACCATTGCAAGTCTCTCCAAACCCAAACCGAAGGCCCAGCCCACCTTATCCTCTGCTCCCGCTGAACAACGAGAGTGGTGATGTATGAGAAGAACAGAAGGAGAGATGTAGAAATTAAATTAAATATACAAGCATAGAGTCATTAACTGTTCAAGGTGCTCACTATGTAGTTTTGTGGTTGCGGGCATGAAACACCAGGAAGAGTTTTTTTGAGCATGATGCTGTCAAATACATTTCTAGAAGAATTTGTACACCAGCTAGCTTTTGTCTGTGCCAGCTATATGCTATTTGTTTCGCCATACACGCCGGCTATTAGCAGTCTGGCTAGTTTTAGACAATAATTAGTAAACTATGAACTATGAACATTTGACACTATTCCAAATCAAGAACTGAAATACTGTACATATGACAACGATGGTAAAATATGGTTGGGAACCATTTCAGTTTTAATGCCATTTCTGAGTCAATCTAAACTGTGAATCTAAACTGTGAACTCCCGTCACACAGCTCTGAGGTCATGTCAGGCCCCACAAGACTAGTGCAGCCCAATGCCAGCCCGATATCCCAAGGTGGCAGAAGAGAAATATGATTACATCTTAAGTGTGAACATTAAATATCTTCTTAATTCTTCCTTCTTGCCATTACAATTGTGTGCCTACTTTGCACAAATCTCAGGAGGTTAGAGAGGAGATGAGAGATAGAAAGAGGGAAGAAAAACATGCTTGACATGGTAGAGCTGATGTAAAATTATAATTTAGCTGTGTGTCAAAAAAAAAGAGTTTCAAGCTGAACGGGGGACCAGCCAGAGGAGGGCAAAATGCATGGCCACGGAGGGCCGAAGACAGAAAGCCACAGTAACGATGGTGGAGGTTCTTCCTCCCTCTATGATACTTGGACCATCACCCTTCCTACAACACACAGTCCCTATGGCAGAAATGGCCCCTCTAACTGGCCCCTCTCACCTTGCCATGACATCAGCCGGCTGTAATGGTCCTTGGCAGCGCCTGCTTTCGCAGCCTGATGCCTTGGTGCTACACAACATTCATGTCCTCTCTCAATCGCTCTCTCTCTCTCTCTGTCTCTCTCTCTTTCTCTCTCAATCGCTCTCCCTCCCTCTCTCTCTCTCTTTCATGAGCATCCCCCCATCAATCACACTACCCCCCTTTTTTCATTCTCCCTTCTTCTTGCTCATCTCTCACCTACTGTATGTTATCTCACCTCTTCCCCCGATCTTTCCTTTCTCTCTCCAGTCTTTCATCATCATCTGTACCTGGCTTCTCCCTGTGCTCCCACTGTTCTGTTCCTCCTTCAGTCAATCTTGTCTATGGTTCCATCACAACATCCCAATTTTTTTCTCTGTACCAATTTGTTCCACCTCAAATTCTGACATACACCCAGGATGGCTGGGTACAATACTGTGTATAATTATGTAAATAAAAAAATGGTTTCAGATCATTTGGGTGGTCAGGCCATGAAGCCAAAGTCAGTAGCTGTTTTGTTGGCTTCTTGAACATCACCTATACATTGACACTATTGATGGTAAATGTAATACTGTTTTCTATTTAAATCAACCTTTAAATCAGACCTTTTACATGCACAAAAAGCTATATAACACAAATACCGGGAAAGCATAAGTAGGTAGGTCATTCATCCAGGGCCCTATTTTTAGATCCCTTTTTTAGTTCACATTTTCATTAAGGACAAAAACTAAAAATCTAAATCGGTGCAATGTTGGGTTAAAACCACAAAACGGGTACACAATGGAAACCTATGGAGCAAGCATTCACATCAGAGGAAACCGCTTGTTTGCACCACTGACAGACTCGTAACTGTTATTAAAAGGGTCTGACTACATGGAACAGAGATACACCTGCATCTGTTTACACCACTGACAGACTCGTAAATGTTATTTTAAGGGTTTGACAACATGAAAAGGATCCCTACAGAGATACACCTGCGTCTGTGTACCTCAATAACTGTAAAGAAACTGTAGAAAATGCCAGTCAGTGTTTCACCATTCTCTTCTTCCGGTCTCTGACATCCATTCAGTGCCTGTAGTTGATAATGGCAGCGAGGCGCTCTCCTTTGAGTACCCATACCAGCAGCACACGTTAGGCCAATCGACTTCAGGCACTGAATGGGGTGGGGACCCATGTTGATTTTGAGATTTTCATTAAATTCTCATTTGTGTGATAAAAAATGGATGTAATGAAGAGAATGGACAAAAAAACAATCCATGGTTCTGTATTGAGCTACAGTGATGAATTACTTATGCAGGTGGAATGGGGTTTTTGTTTTCTGTTCCTATATATCAATGAAAACACTGGAGTGTGCAAAATATCTGTGGGAGCTTTGATATGTAGTGTTGTCAGGACACATATGGAAAATATGGAACAGGATCATATGGAATGTGTGTTGTGGTAATATTATCATTATTATTTAAGACAAATACACATTTTGCACATCTTGTCACTTTGGTAATTCTATCATGCTCTGGTAATTCAATTAAATATAATTATATTATATAACGGTATTTTCTACAAAGAGGGCTAAATGTATACATCCCAAAGCCACTGTGGTGACAATGTTTTGCATGATTAGTGCATATAGGTTTTGATTTCACATTATTTTCTTCTTAAAATAATGAACCTATTTTAAGAATTTGCGGAAAATGTACATGTATTTATTTGCTGAAGTGCCAGGAGCAAGCCCAGGCTGTAAACACGCTCACGAGAGAGAAAAGAAAATGTGAAAATGTGTTAACTTTATGCGCATTCAGACACCACATGCAATCAATAGAATACACTCAAGGCATTACCATCTGAACTCAATCGGCGCACACAAGAGGATGAGGACGAGGAAGAGAATGACCACAATATCAAAGACAAATAGTTTTAGATGATCCATACATAGATACATAGGATGATCATGATGAAGCTGGACAATGAGTGCAGTTGTGATGTGCGCCATTTTACAACTGCAACCATTTTTCAATATAATTGAAAGCAATGCTTTAACTGCAATACATGTACTGTGCAATGCTGTAGTGCTGCAGTGCATGTAAGGACCATATCTACTCTTGGGACTTGCTCTCAATGTGTTTTCCTTTGATTCCGTGGTTCTGTGATGGGTGCCATCCGTTACTGCTGAACTATGTTTTTGTTTTGGTTGAACTGATAGGCAGACTGGGGGTAAGCAGACTCTACTTCTGCTGATGAGCAAGGGAAGGCTTTTCAGTGCTCAAAATGGGTCATTACCAGCAATGCCAAAGAGCGGAAATTCAATTATGGGCAACAAGAGGGCTGTAAAACATTATCAATATATCATTTGTTTTCATCATGGTTCTCCCAGGTTTTTTCAGTCTTTTGTTTTTTTTGGCACACACCTTGGGCACACCAGGATGTTACAGTTTAAAAGCAAGAGTCCAAAGACATCTCATCATGGCCTGCACCATTAAAAACGGATAAAAGGGCGCTAAGCAGGAGTCCCCAATGCACAACTGTGCAGAAGGATGACACAATCTCTATTTTGAGAAACATAAGTCTCACAGGTCCTCACCAATCTTATTTTCAATGGGGAAAGGCCTCTGAAATGCGGGCCTTCTAGAAAGGGTTTAAAAGAAAGAGACAAGGGGGGCACTGTGGCGCAAGCAGTAGCCCCGACCACATTCGGGCTTGACGCCCATGGAGGACACGGGTTCGAATCCGGCCCGAATCCGGCCCGAAGGGCCTCCTGTCCCTCTCATTTCCTGTCCCACTCTTCACTGCACTATCGATTAAAGGCACAAAAAGCCCAAAAATAAATCCTAAAAAAAAAAAGAAAGAGACATATCCAAGACAGCACCCAGACTCAATGAAAGGGAAAGAATAAAATGCACAAAACACAATAGATACTGGGTGGAAGATGATTGGGGAAAAAAAATGTCAGACAGACAAATCTAACATGGTGTTTGGATCACAGAGAACAACTATCATGAGGAGCAGAATAAATGAAAGAATGCTGTAGAACTGCTTGATGCTATCTATCAAGAACAGTGGACCAACTATGATTGTGTAGAACTGCTTGATGCTATCTATCAAGAACTGTGAACGAACTAGGATCGTCTTGGGGTGCTTTGTAGCTGTACAAGTGCGACAGTCGCACAGAATGAAAGGAATCTTACACAAGGAAGGCTATCAGTCTATTTGACATCGCCATGCCATATCCTGTGAACGGCACTTGGTTGGAGCCAGTTTCATCGAGCAACAGGAACAACACTGCTCCAAATTATGTAAACCCTTTGTAAGAACCAGTTGAGCTGTAATGTGGCAAAGTTGGTAATAGCAGCCAATTCAACGAGTATTACTTGCAGTTAAAGCATTGCTTTCAGTATTACTTGATGAAAGCAAAGATTCAAGCACAAGGGTGTCATTCATAAGGTTAAAATGTCTAGACTATCTTTTCTGGATAAAAATAGGAGTTTTCCAAGAAAATGTGTCATTTTCTGGGTGATTCCGGGTGCTCAAACTAAAATCTACCGCAATTTCATCCGCAATTTATGACAATTCCTGCAGCAATGTCTTTTGTGTACCCCTGGTAGGACTGTCAAGTCTATACATGCAGGGGGAGTATAGGAGAAATATAGGGTGGAAGGTTTATTGCTAACAGTGGGAGTCATAGTTGTGCTTATGGTAGCATATAAATGGGGCAAAAATCCACCAGGCAAAAATATAAGTCTGTTAACTGGTACAGTGTGTGGCTTAAGGGTGAAAGACTTCTATTCTATTTCTGACCATCCTCTGATTCACTCGTCTCTCCTCTCAATGTCTCCCTTCTTCTGTAAAGCCTGCTCTCTTTTATGGACATGAACATCTATTTGCCCATGTTAGGGCGAAGCGCTGAAATGGAACACTGCACAAACAAATGTGTGCTCTGGCCATGCATACCCCCGAGACGGGGGGGAGGTAACGGAGGCTAAGTTGACTGAAATAAATGTGAGTAGTGCGTAACAAGAGCAATCTGTGCCTGTGACAGTGTGTTTATACAGGGGTGGGAGTGGGCCTGAGCAGAGAGGAGCACGTGTGTGTGTGTGTGTGTGTCTGGTGAGTGAATGCATGGGGCTAGGAAGGACCAGCTGTCTAATGCCTCTCGGCCCACTAGTGATTACTTCCACTGGGACCACTGGGAGTGAATTTAGGAATAGTGAGTGCCAACGCGTGAAAGGGGGGGGGGGGGGGGGGGGGGAGGGGGCAATCTAATTTTAAGATCTCTGGGTTGGAGATTGTTGATGGGCGGAGGTGTCTGATGACAAAATGTGCAAGGTCAAGACCTCAGCTGGTGGTGACTCGTGTAGTCTGTGTCTTCCCATTCCCACTTTAACTATCACTGTTCTATTTCTAGCATATTCCATTGTGCTACTAGACGCTCCAGGGAAGATCTGAGAAAACTTGGCAGACGTCAGAGGAAGACACCTAGAAGTGCTAAACAAGCGTGACTGGATCTCGCCCGTGACGTGACTGGATCTGGCTGTGCATACATACGGTCTCGCAATCTGGCCCATGATTTATTCAACACATGTATAGGGGTGGGTTAAATAGGGAAGTATTGCTGATGGGGGGTTGAGGAATAAGATTAAGATTGAAAATGCCACCTGAACCACAATAGGTGCTCAGCTGGTGTGTTAAACCCCCAGCCTCATCTAAGCTCCCTCCCACCAGCACCACGCTCCCCTCCTGGCCCCTGGGGGCCTAAGGCTGGGGGGCTGGAGAGCCGATAATTGTCACCAAACATGACTTTAATCACATTGGCGGGGCCCAGCCCATGCTTCTGGGCGTGACCAAAAACGCCCCTCACCCACCCCCCCCCAGGCCCTGGTGGCGTGTGTCATCATTAACACTGGGTCCCATATGTTGCTCTGGGGCTCTGGGGAAGGCTGACTGCAACAGCATCCTTTGGACTCACAGAAACACACACACACACACACACACACACACACACACACACGCACACACACACACAGCACACACACACACAGCACACACACACACACACACACGCACACACACACACACCGCAGACTTCAGAAAAGAATTGATTTGGGTGGAGATTACACACCAGGCCCACTAATGAATAACTAAGGGGACCAGCAGCACTAATGGAGCTGCCTTCCTACCCCTCCCCTGCCATCAGCTCCCCCACCCACAGCACACACACACACACACACACAGAAAAAACATGGCACACTTCTGCCACGCTTCGCATATGGTGGTCACACTCTGGGGGGGCGGAGGGGGATAAATAACCTTTCAACCTCCCCCTAGTCTTTCTCCAAATTCTCCTTCTGTTTCTCTATATAACTGAACCTTCGTTTTCCTAACAATTCCTCTTGTCCTCTATTTCCTGATAGATATTTCCTCGATGTCCTCCCCTGCTCCTGCTTCTCCTGGCATCAGAGGTGCTTCTCTTCCATCTGAAGAGTCCCTGTTTCACGTTTAATTTGGTTGCACTGCCAGCTTTTGTATTGTCTTTCCTTCTGAAAGGAGGGGTGTGTGTGTGTGTGTGTGTGTGTGTGTGCGTGTAGGGTCTGAATGAGCTGTTGCCTAGGTAACAGAGCCACACTGATCTGCCGCAGTGAAGAGAGGGAGAGCAGGATAGAAAGAGGGAAAGTGAAAATAAGAATGACACAGGGCAGTGGGTGTGCATGTGAGTATGTATGATGTGGGTGTGGACTTGTGTGTGTGTGGAAATGAGTGCTTTACCAAAACAATGCAATAGTGACTAGAAATAGTAAGAGAGTTAAAAAAAAAAAGAAATAAAAAATGAGTGAAGGTGAACATGAGCCCTTACTATGCAGATAGAGTTAAAAAAGAAATAAGAAATGAGTCAGGGTGAATATGTGCCCTTACTATGGCGATAGGTGTGGACCTAGACAGGTAGGTAGTATTGCAAAACTGTTATGCTTCAACATCAGCACCGAAATATATAACAGCAAGGTACATTTTCGGTAAGAAAGCAAATGTGAGCCTTCTCTCTCTTGCTCAATCTCTCTGCCACAAATGGACACCATTCGGGTAAATCTTGCATTTTCATACTCACACTTCTTGTATAGCATTTAACAGCACAGTATGTTTTACAAGAACAATCGCTCGTGACCATAGGTAAGAACAGGTCAGGAAAGCCAGAGAGAGGAACCATTTTAGTCTTTACAATCTACAATCTACAACCTAACTCTTCATCAAACTAAGAGCACATCATGTATTTCAGTGTCATCCTGGTTAGTTTATCTATATAGTCAGCTCTGTAGAAACAACATGTGGGTGATAGAATTTAAGCTCAGACTTCTCAGTCAAATTCAAAATGAACAAGACATGGAGAACACACATTTCTTTGAAGAAAAAACTGACAGAATATGATGCATGGGAAACTAGTACAAATAAGAATGGATTTTCAGGGAGAACAATCTCATTTATCATGTTTACGTAAACTAGATCTACCCTAAATAAATGAACAGGAAACACATACAAAGAGAGGGGGTGGGGGTGGGAGACACAATGACATTTAAAACGGTCATATTGATTGTGTTTAACCATTTAACAACTTGCAATTTTAATGGGCACACCGGAAACACACCTGCTGTAACAAAATAAACGCCAAGCCAATCTCCCACTCAGGGAAGTTGAGCAAACCTTTTACCGACATGTGCTGCAGTTTTCACACTCCCTCTAATCTAATCTTTTTGTGCTCATATAAGGGCCTATTGTATCAAGCTACACCAGACATTTTGTACTTTTACTAAACATTTTAAATAGGCATCCTTATACTTTCATTTTTGTTTTGTTATATTTTGTTAAAACAGGCCAAGATGAAATTATATACACCCAAATATTAGAACATCCTCAGTTTAGAGTAGATGTTTATCTTGCAGGTCAGGTCATTTCAACATGGGTATTCAATAGACAACGCTATACTCTAAGCACACTGTACTTTCAGAAGATTAAAACCACTTTAATTCCACATTGTCTCAAATGTTTTGAGGTGAATTCTGGAATTCTGGATCTGTTTGCATTCACGGAATTACAAAAAACTAACGTCACATAATTACACAACTTCATCTACACTAGGGAGGCCTTTGATGAAGATTGATGTGAGATTGGTAGCAACCTATAAACAATCCACTATGTCAGTGAATTTGTTGAGGGTCTTACCTCAAATCACAGTACATCATAGTAAAATCTAGCAAAGTAAAAGCTGTCTGGAACAGCAGCACCATCTGCCAGTAGAGGCAAGAAGAGCTGTCTGAGGCAACAGCACCATCTGCTGGTAGAGGCAGTAAGAGCTATTGCATGAACCTCCTAAAGCACTGACATTACTTTTCTTCCTTCCATGTCTGTGCATTTTCTGTTGTGTGTGTTTGTGATGGCTTAACAGGTAAGACTGTATGTGTGGGTAACTGTGTCTTTGTGACTGTCTTATAAGACGGCGTACCTGAATGGACTATTTCTTGTTCCATTACTCCACAGCCAAGCACCTCCAACCATTCGCCCTGGAAACGCACCTCCATTTCAAAGGAGGGATGAGTGAATGGGAAATAGCATTCCACCCAGCGTATTTCCAATTCTAAAGGAAGGGAAGAGGAATGTGGAATACAAAAAATACATTGAGAAATGGATCTGTACTGTGTGTACTCTGGTCAAGAATGCCAGAGACTGTACTTGTATTATTCTTCAGTAGCATAACTGTATTCACCACGGCATGAGATGATTAAAAAAAAAATATTTGGTCCAAAATGAGTTTCTCACCTTCCCCAAAAAGACGTCTGACCAGACCAGTTAATGTCTGTTTGAGGTTAAACTCCACCAATTTCACCGCCTCGAGGGTATGGGACTCCTGTTTTTGAGGGGTACGTCGATCTCCCTTCTCAAAAAGACTCAGCTCCTCACCATTGGTCACCTTTGCAAATAGCTGTGTTGTGTGAGACAAATGCAGAGATCAATGGATAGAGACAGACAGATATACAGGCATGGACAAAGAGAAAAAAAAACCAAGTGTAGTACTCCATTGTTTGGGAAACAGAGCTCCTGGATTCAAATGGTGGAAGTGTCATTATTTCCTTTGGGTCAACACTACTTCTATGAGAGTTGTTTAGAGCCCCCTTACTTCATGGTTGGAGAAGAGTCGTACCCCCTCCATCTGATGGAACACTGGGTAGTGGCTAGCATCTATCTCATCTCTGCGGTAAACATCTCCAACCACCAGGAAGGCATCCAGCCCCGAACGAACCAGCTCTCTCTGGTGAGCGGAGGTATGTGCTCGCAGCAGGGTGTTGTGGTTCAAGTAGTAGTTGTCCCCTTTCTTGCGACTCGGGTGGTCCTTTGGAATGAGCAGGCTGTCAAAATTCTGTTCCACAGTCACCACAGGATTCAGGTTGTCATAAACAGAGAAGAGAGGATTGCCCCAGCGGCCCATGTAGGAACTGTAGAAATGGGATTTAATGCGCTCCTTAATAATCCAGAGAGGGTGGTGTGGCTGATTGTGGAGGTTACGGCCTACTTTGGACAGAATTTTGGGCGTAATGTTTGTGTATTGGTCACGGTCGTATGTCTGACCCAACACCTTCACTGAGTTCTGCTTGACCACGACGGACTGAGACGTGAGACCATCACTGCTCAGAGATCTGAGGGAACAGGGACTGTGGGCGACTCCCCGCCACCGGGCTCTGACGCAGTTATAGAGGCAGTGTTTGTACACAGACTCAGGCAGGAGGGCCTGAAGGCAGCCTCTATGGTACATCCTCATTGTAGGTGGGTCATGGAGCTCTGAGAGGAGAGGAGAAAAAAAAAAACAGAATTTGGGATCATCTTTCTATTTTATATCATTCAATTTGACATGATTTTATTATGTTTCCAATACTTAAAGGTACGGTCCAAAATATCACTGTTACAGGTTCAATGAATAATCTACCACAGAAAAGTGCAACGCATTAGTAAAGACCTCAGACTCTCCATCTTGAATTCTCTGAAGAATAGTGGAGCAACTCTTCAATCTTGAATGCTTCAAAAATGTCTTTTTTTTCTTCTTTTTGTATTGCTTTCTCCAAATCAGACTTCTTCATTTTAACTCACAAGCTTCTCTTTTCTCTCATTTTGTTTGTCAATCTTCCTTTTCATAAGTCTCTTGGCCTGTTCAATTATTTCTCCCGCTTTCTCACCTCTGAAAAATTATTTTATATTGGGGTCTCCCTTCCTCATTCCAATCTATTTCTACCTCATTCTTTCAGCTGTAAAGGTTTCTAAGTCAGGTTTTGGTGTAGTTACCCAGTTCACTGGCAACCACAAGGCAGAACCACAGTGTATTTATCCTTAGTAAAACAGTGTTGCTCTCTTCATCTTGTGCTCAAATATTTCCCCAGGGTCAAAATACAAGACAGGTAAAAGAAAAGATTCAACTTTTAACTGCTGTCTGTTTGAAATACAACAAAAAGTACAGATATATGCACACACTCAACCACACCAGCAGCTGAGAGTAATTCAAAAACTTGCAGACACAGAGGCTAAGGGTGTTGTGCAAACACACAGGCTATGGGTGTTGTACAGACACAGGGGCTAAGGGTGTTGTGCAGACACAGGGTGTTGTGCAGACACAGGCTAACGGTGTTGTGCAGAAACAAAGGCTATGGGTGTTGTGCAGAAACAGGGGCTATGGGTGTTGTGCAGACACAGGGTCTGAGGGTGTTGTGCAGACACACAGGCTATGGGTGTTGTGCAGACACAGGGTCTGAGGGTGTTGTGCAGACACACAGGCTATGGGTGTTGTGCAGAAACAGGGGCTATGGGTGTTGTGCAGACACAGAGGCTAACGGTGTTGTGCAAACACACAGGCTATGGGTGTTGTGCAGACACAGGCTAACGGTGTTGTGCAGACACAGGCTGAGGGTGTTGTGCAGACACACAGGCTATGGGTGTTGTGCAGACACAGGCTAACGGTGTTGTGCAGACACAGGCTGAGGGTGTTGTGCAGACACACAGGGGCTAACGGTGTTGTGCAAACACAGGCTGAGGGTGTTGTGCAGACACAGGCTATGGGTGTTGTGCAGACACAGGCTATGGTTGTTGTGCAGACACAGGGGCTGAGGGTGTTGTGCAGACACAGGCTATGGGTGTTGTGCAGACACACAGGCTAAGGGTGTTGTGCAGACACAAGCGCTAAGGGTGTTGTGCAGACACACAGGGGCTGAGGGTGTTGCATTGCAGTGGCACTGCAGCAAACTGCTTACCATCCTGAGAGCTTTGCTCTTCTAGAGGACTTTTATTTTACAGTGGTCACCTAATAAGATTCAGGCTATAAAAACAGTGCGGTTGTGAAGCCTGCAACACTTAACTGCCTCACATACATATAGCACACACCTTTAGAAGAACACTGGTTACAACATGTGTTGTCCATACATTTGTTTTACAACAACATGTGTAGTCCAAACCTTTGTTTCAGAACATTCTTAAATAACAACACATTGAAGGGAAAGACTCGGTATTTTAGGCAGACACCTTTGTCCAAAGGGACTTACAAAATGTGACAAATTGTAATTAGTATTTTGTATTATTATTTGTGTTTGCTTGACTATTATATTATTCCTTATACAATGCGATATACGATGCCCTTCCCCCGGAACTAAGCTATTCCACTGAAGATAACCTTTTTAGGCTTCTGAATACACAGCTAGAATGAGGTGGAACAACATTCCTCATTCGTTTGGGATCTTGAACTCATGGGGTTAATTCATGTGTAATGACTGCCATGTCACCATGTTTAATGGAGGCCATTTTGGGGAACTGCCATGCAAACAGATAACGACAAACTTTATGAAAGAGCTCTGACTCTGGATTAAGACATTGACCAAACCCCATAACCAGTGCAAATACACTGTTTGAATGTGTTTGATGTGTATTAGTTCACTGAGCTCAGTGTAATTCCCTGGCAGTGCTGTTGAGCAGGGCCATGAACCCACAACACTAGGCCCTTGGTTCTTTATTATTATTATTGTTGTTGTTATTGTTGTTGTTAAATAATAATAATAATAATAATAATAATAATAATAATCAATACTTTTTCTATGTTGGTTTATGTTCTCAAGTTGGGACTTATGTGAAATCTGAAGTTGTGGTTTTTTTTTCAGTTGTTGCTAAAGCATGTATACTGCTGCCCTCTGCTGTTTATGATGGAAAACATGCAGAGCAAGGGACAGCAGTTGACATTTTTCAAAAATGTTCAAATGCTGTTACCATAACATGTCAGGTTTCAACTTCAATTAAAGGTCATCTCAAGGTCGCTTGTTTCTCAAAGTCAATTTCAGGGTAAAATCATTCACATCTTAAAGCAATATAAATATCAAATTTAATAGCAGATTAGCATTCTTGTAGATTTCTTTTCAAGATTACGTCCCAAATTAACTTAAATACCCAATTTCATTGAAAGCAGAGAGGGTACAAACCCAATGGCTGACAATCTAGAAATACAACACAGTTTTTCCAGCATTCAAAGGTGATTACCTAGATCAAATATCAAACATATTGATGGAATCCATACTGTGAAAAATGAATGAGGTGGAGATAAACGTTTATTATGGGTAACAAAATAGACTGAGAGACTGCTCAAATGACTTGCACATTCATGACTCACATTTGTGTTCTTGGGTGTTTTTATACTTACACTTACGCAATTGGTTGGTTTCAGCAATAACAACAATCCCTGCAGCAAATAGACATTTAAAAATGAGAACTACTTCAAATGTTTATGCACCGTTACTTTTTATTGAACTTTGAAAGTAATTATGGCATGTTTGGGGAACCCTCTACGTGTAAGTTTAAGAACATAACATTAACTTGTCAGGCCTTATTGACATTAAGAATGGACAATTCCAGAGGATGATGAATTCTCTTCAAATGTTGATATTATATGATATGATAATCCTCAACAAACATGCGCTCCTCAAAGCGAGTGACAGAGGTAAAGTGTACTGAAGCTATTTGATGTCCACAAAGCAGTAGAAGGCTTTAAAAGATATCAAAGCATTTCCAGCTTACAAGCAAGCTCTTCCGATTTGTATATGTGGATGGAGGAAGAAAACTTAATTGGACGGCTGGAGGATCCACCAGGGAATGACAAAATGCCTGGATAAAAGAGTTCAGCCCTGCACTGGGCATCACCTGCACTACTACTAAGAGGCAGCTCAAGGCAGTGTGTGTGTGTGTGTGTGTGTGTGTGTGTGTGTGTGTGTGTGTGTTTGAGTAGAAGTACCCCTGCTACAGCTGTGTGTGTGTGTGTGTGTGTGTGTGTGTGTGTGTGTGTGTGTGTGTGTGTGTGTGTGTGTGTGTGTGTGTTTGAGTAGAAGTACCCCTGCTACAGCTGCAGGTTAACATCATGCAAATGGTGAACAGCAGGGACAAATCAAGAATACTAGGAAGGAAAAGAATAGAAACCAAAGGTTAGATGGCCAGGGGCTTCTGAAGTCAAGGAATGGAGGTGTATCAATGATGATTTAAAAGGAATTTTAGAAGGATTGAACGGTACAGCAGAGAGCAGATGCCATCACATGGATAAGGTAATCTATAATTATGGCATGGAAAGATATGAAGTTTGTCAGAAAGTTAGGAAGGAAAAGCAAGGTCAAGACGACAGGTTGAAATAGAAAGGTTGATTTGAGAGAGGCAGCTGAAGAAGCAATGGAAACAGGCAGATGATGAACTGACAGAAGGTATTAGTGTACTGCAGGCAGAGGTGAAGAGTAGACTGGCTACGCCATTTAAGTTTGTGAAGTCATTATTCACTCAAGAGAAAATGGATCCATCAAAGTTTGTGAAGTCGTTATTCACTGAAGATAAAATGGATCCATCAAAGTTTGTGAAGTCGTTATTCACTCAAGAGAAAATGGATCCATCTAAGTTTGTGAAGTCGTTATTCACTCAAGAGAAAATGGAAGGTTTGAGACCTGAAAGTAAGGACCTGGAGGAGGATCTTCAGCGGGTACATACTAATAATCAGAGCCATGAGGAACGCTTACAACAACTGCTCCATAATCTGAAATGAGCAAGGATGAAACTGAAACCTTCTATCAAATGTAGTCATGTATCTGTCAGCAAGGGAAAACTGCTGGAACAGAGATTTTATGCTGATGAGGTGAGGTGAGGTATATTGATGAGGTGAGGTGATTCATTCTATTGTAGAGAAACCGGTGAAGATCTTAGGCAGGTGGTACAGATACATGTTGAGTGACAGAGGACAAGGGAACATTACAGCATAGGGACATCATTGAACAGGTACAGAGGTGATAACATATAGGGTTTGTGTTAGGAGACAGTTGTAAAGGGTAAGGCTACATTGCCCCGGAGAGGCGGCAGAAGAGGAAACTAGAGGGGCAGCAGTGGCATCTCAAGGAAAGCTAGGCGACGGGTGGCATAATGTTGAGAAGAGGAAGATATGCTTGAGAGAATAAACAAATTGAGGTTAACTCTTGTTGGTGACATACTTAATATACATTGGACAGGGTAATTTATTACAAGCTAGCTGAGTTAGGTTTTTAAGGTTGCAAACTATTGGCGTGAGATTGACGAAGACTGATCAACTTTTTGATGTGAGATGAATTTATTTGGATGCTAGCCTGAGATAGGACAAGGCTGATGACTTTGGGCATCTGGAAAAACTTAAGACAGGGATGACACCTATAAAGTTACAGCCTATGTTGAATTCTTTCATAAGTAACTTTGGCCGGGATGTTTATGATGAAAACTAGTGAGTCAATGACTTTCCTAACACAGCCAAACATCAAGCAAGCGCAAGACAACTAATAAGTTATTACTGACTAGTCCAACAGAAAGAAGGCCAGCTCTGAATCTGACTTGCTACGGTTACTTCTTTGGTCTCTTGTTTGGTTACTCTCTCTTTTTCTTGTTTAGTTACTGTCTCTCAAAATTATAATAGGAAAAGGTAGAAGCCCTCAAGGTGCCTGTGCAGCTTTTAACACGAGTTCACACATTATTCACACATGAACATGAGTTCATAACACACGCTAGCAGCTGCCAACTGTGAAAATGGTTCCCTATGCTCAAGATAGCTAGGATAGTTCAAAAGCTACGATAGGTAGAAGCCCTCTGGGTGCCTGTGCAGCTTCATATTAACAGTAGTTCATATTAAAATGAGATCATATTACGCACACTACTAAGATGGTTCCCTAAGCTAGAGATAGCGAGGATAGTTCATGGTTAACTGGCATGAGATCTTGGCGATGTTTGAGCTCCGTAGCATCCCGTTAGATAGGCTAGAGTAGATGGGAATACACACACCAGTTTCTTTATCATTATGGAATACTGAGTGGGAATGAAAATGAGTTCCATCCCATGTTGCTTTTACCTAATACATTTAATGGGATTTGTATGTGAAAGAGGTAGAGAGACTCATTCTACCCGGCAGAGTAACTGTGCGCGTAACTAACTGCCAGGCAAAAGAAAATGCATTACCATGCATAAACCGCACCCGAGTAGTAACCACAAGGCTGCAGAAATACATGTCAATTAACCTCCTATTACGTGAAGAAACCTTTCGTCGCAAGATGTTCTGCAAGTCGGCATGCTGGCATACTTTGCCATACAGGGCATGGGTATAGCTGAAGAGGCAATACTAAGTGCCACCTTACTGTAGAGGGCATACGTATGGCTGAAGAGGCAATACTTAGTGCCACCTTACTGTAAAGGGCATACGTATGGCTGAAGATGGCAATACTAAGTGCCACCTTACTGTAAAGGGCATATGTATGGCTGAAGATGGCATACTCTGAGCCAACACCAAATAGACCCATGAAGAACCCAGCTGGACTGGCATTCTGTCATGCTTGTTGTAGGGACGTCTCTCAGTAATGCTCAAGGTGCATCTCGATGGTGTATCTGTTGTGGTCTCTGGTATTGACAGATGTCCTAACCCATCGTGAGTATGGAGGGGGGATGTGGGGAGGTCGGTGTGGGATGTCAGACACCACCGTTGGGCCTAATTCAACTGAACACTGACGAGGGAAGATGCCCACTTGAGAACCCCAGTGAAACGCTTCAATGCATGCTCAACACTTTGGGGAGACTACGCATATCTCAAATCCATGTAATTGGGGGCACGTAAAAAAAACACTTATGCGTTAATGGAAGAATAAGGCCCACAGTGTTACTGAACAGTGTATAACATATTCATGAACTGGAATCAAAATAAGCCTATTTAAAAAAAAAAGTTATTTTAAAGGGGATTTTACTCATTCATTTCCTCCTTAGGTAAACCCTGTGGGGAAACTCTGAATAGTGAACCTATAATGAACATCTTAATAAGCCATGGCCTCACGCTCCTGTCACAGTCCTGCTTTTTTAAACAGACATTTGCATACACATTACATACATTAATATCAATGATACACATGATTCATGTGTAAGAGACCCCTCCAAGGACAGAGAGTCTATATGACAGGGATTAACCTCAGGTGTAAATTAATCCACTGTGACTAGACTAATGGTGGCGTTTGACAGCATTGTGTTTACAGCAAAGGATGTTCAAGGTCAGGCATGTATGAATACAGGACGGGGACTGGCAAAGGGCTTAGGAACAAGGACAGCACCTGACATCTATACTTCAGAGATTTGAAGAATGCATAACTATGCAAATGCAGCCTTGGTTTATATCATATACACACAGACCTTAGGGTAGCATAGACACTCCTGCTGAAATGAAATCTTAAAGAGAAAGGTTTACTTAACTGAACTTTTACTAGGGACAAAAACAATCGAAATCAGTCCAGTATTAAATTAGAACGCAAAACAACGCTAGACAATGTAATCCCATGGGGAATGTATCCAGGGGCGCAGATAGCACTGGGGACGGGGGGGACATGTCCCCCCCAGATTCATAGTGACCCCGATCCGTCCCCACCACTCTCCCTACGTAAGGCGACAATCATCAGTTAATAACTCTGCACAGCTGATTAGGTGATGTTAGCGTCCCCCCCAGTTCAAAAATCCCATCTGCACCGCTGAATGTATCCGTGTCAAAGTAAACCGTCTGTTTTCGCCACTGACAGGCTCTCAATGTGATTATAAGGGTCTGATTACAGCCGGACACTATTTGGCATGACAGCACCACCTCACCCAACAACAACTACACCAATCTGCTAGCTATAAGAGGAAGCTAGCGCAGTATTTTCTGTATGGACATCATGACAGAGGCGACAAAAAAGAAACTGAGGAGGAAACGAGGAAGAGAAAAAGAGAGAGTAACTGAGCAAGAACGCGAAAAAGAGTTAGTTTTGGACCGGCTTTTACTTGTTGGCAAGAGCTCAAAGTTACAAAAGAATGCAAGTCAGATGCCGAGATTGCCTTTCTGTTGGACTAGGCAGTAATAACTGATTAGCTGTCTTGTTATGTCTTGTGTTGCACTTGCTTGATGTTTGGCTGTGCTAGGAACGTTGTCGGCCAATGTTATTTATTGAAAGAATGCGACGTAGGCTGTAACCTTATTGGTGTCATCCCTGTCTCACGGAGATCTGTAGTTTTTCCAGATAACCAAAGTCCTCTACCTCAGTCCTGTTTCAGGCTAGCAATTAATAAGGCTAGTAAGTCCAAATAAATTCATCTCACGCCAAAAGTTTGATCATTCTTCATCAATCTCACACCAATAAGCCTAGGAAGTTTACAACCTTGAAAACCTAACTCAACTAGCATGTAATATAATATACATGCTGTCCAATGCATATAATGCATATACTGTCCAATGTATATTAAGCATGTCGCCAAAAACATTTTATTAGATTACACATACTCCACATTCAAACGCTTAGAAAACAATGTATATGAGCTGAAAACGCAAGCAGTATTTCAGCAAAACTAAAATGTGTCATTCTTTTTTTATTATTATTTTGGTTGTGTTAGCGTTCATCTCCGATGTCACAATAAATAAAACTATGCAGTCATATTTGTGCAAAGTCTTGTGATATTACTCTACCTTGTCAGTCTAGACTAGATGCTTCTTTGACTTCTGCCATCATCTTTGCTGGTTCCATATCCTTCAGCTTGACAACAGATACACGTGTATCACTGTCCATTAGTATTGTATTAGTCACTGTATTTAGGACAGTGAGTGAGCTACATTCCCCAACTTTCGGTGAGTTTAGTAGCAAAAAAATACCAATTCTCGCTTAATGGGGCTTTAATGGTAGGCAGTATGTATTAAGGGGACTAACAAAGCTGCACAGGTTTCCTTAGTGTTTTTCTACCTTTACCTATATTTAAGTTACATTGAGGACACTGTAACGCTAGGTAGATGACTCGGTATCGTTCATGCGAATTTAACTCTGACATGTAAATCGTTTCAGGTTATGTTAAAGTTTCCCTGGCTAGCCTGCATAGAAAAACCATTTGCTGCAAAGCCTGAAACAAAGTTTAATTTCTCAAAATCGGCTCATCAGTAAAAGACAGTCTTTGGTTCGAAGTGATTGCAAACAGTTGCAGATTATGTTACTGAGCTTCATATTCACATTAAACAACCCTGAGAGAAATCAGGCAAGGGTGTACTCTGAATGTAGGGATCAAGCCAGTGATAAAATGAACGGCTTTTAATGTAGCTGGGAATTGGGCCCTAGCCTACCAGGCTAACCAGCTGGCCATTACTTGGGTCATTTCGGTCCAAAATTACCAAGTGCTCAAGTGCTCTTGGAAAGCAGAATACAGAGATTAATGAGCGCAGAGACTTGTGACACAGATAATATAATATCTCGTTTTTAAAAGCCATTACGTAAACTGAACAGCAGCACCAAGGTAGCACTTACCTCTTGTTCACAGTCGAATGTGAGCCATAGAGGTCTGAATATTTGCCAGATGCTTTTTGGAACTGACACTCAATTTCCCTGGGACGCCGTGAGAGTGTGTAACATACTAATGGACATTTGTTCGTAAAATGTCGTGTCATAATGACAGCAGATTCCCATATAAAAACATAAGGTAAAACCGCTTCGTTATTTTTTTATAGGCGCTTCCATCCACTTTGGGGTCCTGCTATGCGAAGGGCGCACGTAACGCATGATTGCTTGCAAGATGGCAGCCTCCGGGAAAGTTCAGGTGCTGTCACTGTACCGAATGCTTCTACGAGAGAGCGAGAAATTTTCTGCTTATAACTACAGGTAACGTTAGGTCTAATATAAGTACCATTCTCACATAGGTTACACCAATACATTAACGTCATCACGCTCTGGTCACCGTATCTGTCTGTGAGTTTATGGCATGTTATTTGACATGGACTCATACGTAGCCTACTAGCTGGATGTGGATGTCAAACAGTTTGCTTTCCATATATCCGACCATGTCAGATTTAGGTATTATCTTCAAATGTATTTTGATGATATGGTCATGTGAATGAGTGATAAACACACCATCGTTTTAACTATAGCTACCCTGTATGCACTACGTAGAGATGACGAACTGTCCGAAGATTCGGTGTACTAAGCTATTTCATTGAGCTGGGCGAATCGGCAACAGCAAATCAATCAATCTTTGTCATATGTATGTTTTTCTGTCATCGTCTAAGTATAGAAATACAAAGCTAGTAGATGTTGTCAGTAAGCCCATTTTGTTTTATGGTATTTATATAGTCTACTGGTCCACCAGCGCCTCTGCTTATAGGTGATCGCTGTACACGTCGTTAGTGTGACTCAAAACACTGTATGAAAGCGCACCGCAAACCTTCAGACCGGGACAGACTCTACAGCGACACATGCTGGTCAAGTTTTGACCTGATCCCATAACCATTGTGTGTTTTACTTTAGCGAGAAGATTGTATTGATGAAAAGCTGTTGACAGATTATCGTTGCACTTATGCCAGCCTATTTCATGTACAAGCCACACCCACAGTGTAGTATTTTTACATTTGTATTAAAGAATACAGTGCACACTATAAATAAGTGGGAATTTTCTGATGTAAGAGCATGGGTCAATAATACTGTAAATTCATGCATGTCTTTGCATACGCGCTTATAACTCTTGTACTTTTGGTAGTACACACCATAGCACGATAGTATCATTGTGCTAATTAGGCATTAGGGCTTGTGTCCATAAAGTGTTTTTCTCTGGCAGAAAAGCGCTGACAGGGCACTGCGGAGTG
Organism: Clupea harengus; assembly: GCF_900700415.2. Classification (NCBI taxonomy): domain Eukaryota; kingdom Metazoa; phylum Chordata; class Actinopteri; order Clupeiformes; family Clupeidae; genus Clupea; species Clupea harengus. The sequence continues at coordinate 25,473,675 of NC_045168.1, forward strand.
TTTCAGTGAAAAAGCACCCCCCATGCGGCAATATCTTGACAACAAATGACCTGGGTAGCTAGCTTGCTAACTTGCTAAAGTTAGATAGTTGGCTGGCAGACACATCGCAAATCATGCCTATGCCTAGATGAGATAACAGTGTTTGTTTTTAATATTGTATATGTATTGTTACATGTGTATATGTATTTGGTAGAACATATGCACTGCGTAGGGTGAAGGATGCCTTTAAGGAGAACAAGAATGTTGAAGACCCCCAGAACCTTCAGAGGTTACTAAGCCAGGCCTGGGACAGCTTGGCCCTCATCCAGAGGCAGGTACTATGAAAAACTGCTCATTTTGATTTTGAATTGATTTGTACTGTGGTTAGCAACAGTATCAGAGCATAACAGGATTATAACATAACATGATTCGATGGGATCAATTCAATTCAATTTTATTTATATAGCGCCATAACAATACAATTGTCTCAAGGCGCTTTACAGAGCCCAGAGCCTGGACCCCCTTAGTGCAAGCACAATGGCAGCAGGGGCAAGGAAAAACTCCCTGTTAGTCAGGAAGGAACCTTAAGCAAAACCACGGCACATATGGGGGGACCCATCTGCTTGAGGTCGGCCGGGGGGAGATAGGAAGGGGGGGTGGGGGGGAGGGTTGTGTGGCAGAAGGGGAAGGGAAACAACAAGTGTTGTACACAGCATGCATTTGGTAGATGTACATAATATATATACAGACATCAGGTGGTAAATACATGATACATACAAAAAAAACTTAGTGGGTATACACTGTGCTCATAGGGTTACTGTTATAGGGGTAAGGGGAGTAGGAACAGAAAAACATGTAGGAGGTGGCAATAATATATATTACAAATAAATGCTAGCATGGGGTAGAGTAAGTGTACGGCAGTACGGTGGCGGTGGGTGCAGTGGGCCGAGGGTTTCTACAGGTAGATCGGGATCACTATTATTGATCAGAATCCTCTTCTACTTAAAGCAGCAGTAAAGAGTTTTGGTCTAAATCTAGCAAGCTAACTACCTAAAAGTCAAGTCACTTCATTTAATCAACACATTTTATAACAACAGGAGTGGAACAATAGTGCTTTCTGGTCTAGGTAAATAAATTGACAATATAAACAGATGCATGAATAAAGGAACATAAAAATAATTAAAAAAACCATAAAAGGAATAAAAGTGAAGAGAATAAATGAGAAAATAGCAACCTAATATAAAAAGACACGATAAATAAGCGAAGAACTAAAAGTAAATGAGTAAAAGTAATAAGAAGTAACATTATGCAACAAATTTGACCTTGAAATAACGGCTTCAAAATCATTTTGGTAGTACACTGACTTGTCATACGGAGAGTTACGTCTGTGCCACTGCCACAGCACGCCTGGTATATGTAACGTTGGGGTACAGGGCACGAGACCCTCCTCAAGAACTACATAATGCTTTATGGCACCACCTCAAGGAACAACAACTAGACCCATGCACTAGCTATAAGAGGAAGCTAGCGCAATATTCTCTGTATGGACATCATGACAGAGGCGACGAAGAAAGCGAGGAAGACATTGTCGGAGGATAGGAAGAGAAAAAGAGAGTAGAGAAGAGAGTAGCCGAGCAAGAAACCCAACAAGTAACCAATCACGTCAGATGCCCATCTGGCCTTCTTTCTGTTGGACTTGTCAGTAATAACTTGTTAACTCTCTTGCTATGGCTTGTGTTGCACTTGCTTGATGTCTGGCCGTGTTAGGAAAGTTGTGGACTCGCTAGTTTGTCATAAACAAAGTCAGCAAATTTCAACAGAGCTAGGTTTAGCTGCTAGAATCAAACATATAAAATCCACATATAGTATGTATGGCTACCACTTGCATTGTCCAAGACCACCGACTACAGCTTCAGAACCAGAACTATAGCTAGTGCACTATTGGTATGGAATTATAGATTCGATACCAATAGTTTGAATACTTTGGGTCCGGAATTCTACTGTTGACATGAATGAATTTTCCATAGATTTCTTTCCGTATGGTTTATTCCCATTCCGTAGCATTAGGGAACACGGTGTTTGTCAGTGGCCTTCTTTCTGTTGGACCAGTCAGTAATAACGTATTAGCTGTCCTGCTATGTCTTGTGTGGCGCTTGCTTGATGTTTTGCTGTGTTAGGAAAGTTGTTGACAAGTTGATAGACTTCAACTTCTGCTGCAGAAGTTGAATCCCCATAACTGTGGAACGGTGTCATCACTACCACTACATCTCGTGTTGCGCGCTTGGCATCATTGAGAGGTGTGGCTGCTGATTCAGTTGTCACTTCAGAGGTAGTCACACCCTTTTAGCAAAAAAAACTGTACTGTAGGCTGCTGATAGGCTGTTACACTGTCAAAACACACGGTTTAGGGATAGCCTACGTTTTGTATGAGCATTATTACCAGACATAAACTGTTGGCAAAAAAACACTAACGGACTAACGGAACACCTGGTTGTAACCAATCTTACAGCATAAACTGAGGGGGGGGGGGGGGGGGGGGGTAGATTCTGAATTTTTCACATGGAAACAGAGCATGCTTGTAAGACAAACAATTTATGTAGGGTGTTTAAAACATTATTTCCCAATGTTGGCAGAAAGAACGAGCTGGTGAGTGGGTGAACGAGAAACCCAGATAGGCTAGCAAAATTCACTCAATAGCATACAAGTCATATTCAGTTATAGGAAGGTAGAATACACAACTTAACACAATGGATGTGCCTGGGGTTCTGGTTCAAGGTGTATGGGGGAGGTCTGGAAGGTGTGAGGGCTTTTGGCGCCTGTTTGCTTAATGTAAATGTTATACATTCTTATGGGAGAAGGATTCACATGAGTTGCAGCTATTTATGAATATGAAAAATACCAACATTCTTCATCACAAATTAAATAACTTCCTGCTAACAACCTTCCTGTTTGTGGAAAAAATTATATATTACGTTTGTGGTAGGCAACTGTTATTATGTTTGTGGAAGGCAACTGTTATTTTATATACTTGAGCAGGACACTGAACCCCTAACCGCTCCCGATGCGCAGGTTGGCAACTTAGATAGTAGCCTCTGCCATGGGTGTATGAATGGGTAGATGCCGGAGGCATTAATGTATAAAGAGCTTTGAGTGCTCTATGAGTAGAAAAGCGCTATATAAATGCAGTCCATTAACCATTTACCATAAATCCAAGTGTCTTAGCCCACAGTATATACACCACCTTCTGCCCATGTCTTTGCAGGTGACCATAGGGAAGATGTACGAGACCCAAAAGACTGTAGTGGAAACTGGATTCAAGAAGACCCTCTGATGCATATGCCACATGAGTTCATGTCAAACACAACAAGACGACCTTTTCTTGTGTGTCCCAAAGACTCATCCCACGCTTGCATACGTCCCTGATGCTGGGTTAGGGCTGCGCTGGAGTTGATGGGAAGGGAGAGATGGCCTTTTGTCAAGTTATTTGAGTTGCATTTATCATTCTAGGACATGTTTTCTTTGTCTGTGTTCATTAAATTCAGTTGATTTTCTTAATTTTGTATATTTGTTCGATTTTCTTATATATGTAGTTAATATATAAGGTAATGCATTTCATTTAATTTATTCCCCTTTCTTATTACAGTGCCACAAAATGTATTTACATTGTTTCTGCTCCCAAAAGCATTACACATGAAAAAGCTGTTAAATGGTAGTAGAAGTATAGTTGTCATGCCCAATGTGAGTCAAACATGGATGAGCGGCACAAGTGCAAGCATAAACCGTTTACGGCATGTAAGGTCCGTGCTACATTGAACAGCACTTCCAGGTTCACTGTTGTGTGAAACAAACAGTAGCAGTAGGCACTTTGAATAGGTTTGTAAAGAGAACTTCAGACATTATATACACTATATAGACATAAGAGGGGTGCTGTGCCCAGTGTTCATTCCTCTGAATGTATGTGTGTGTGTGTGTTTGTGTTTAGCTATCTAGCTTTATAACAAGTTACCAACATTAACTGACTCAAGACATGGAGGTCAAGACATGGGGTCAAATATTAACATTGTTGTTGTTTTTTTCTTTTCGTTAGCAACACATTTTCTTTACAACTTGAACAACAACACATTGGCATTTCATCTGTAAAAAAGAGATCTCCTTGATCTCCTCTGTCTTCACCTCAGGACATGTAGAGTGGTAGTGTAGCGTACTGTGGTTATGTCCTTAAATGTGCAACTCACATCTACGTTTGACTCACATTGGGCAGCGACAGTAGTCATTATCTTCAGCAGTAAGCTGACCACAGGGCAATCCACAGGGCAAAACAAACGACAAAACACTGAGCTGACCACACGACAAAACACAGCTCACCACACGACAAAACACAGCTGACCACACGACAAAACACTGAACTGACCACAGGGCAATCCACAGGGCAAAACACTGAGCTGACCACAGGGCAAAACACAGCTGACCACACGACAAAACACAGCTCACCACACGACAAAACACAGCTGACCACAGGGCAAAACACTGAGCTGACCACAGGGCAATCCACACGACAAAACAGCCAATTTCCCTTGTTTTCGGGGTGTAGTAAGGTCCAAGTATAAAGGTAACATTGTTCAATACTTGTCAGCGAGTAAAGGTATGGAACTATAAGTATAAAGGCCTCAGTACCTTGAGTGGAGCATATATAATTATCTGTGTACACCTGCTGTTGTTCTGTTCCAAAGAGAAGCACCATTAAAAAGGATATTCATCATATTGTGCAAGAAATTATGATTTAAAACTGAAATCACTGGTCAGTGAATTTACCAGTCAGTTAGCCATTTTTTAAGGTTGGACCCCTTAATCAAAATCATGTCAGTACTCTAAAACCAGAGTCGTGTAGAGTTAAGGTTGGATCCTTAATCAAAATCATCCCAGTACTCTACCTTTGAAACCATCACCACCTTTCACCAAAATCACAGACTACCTTTAAACCATCACCACCTTTCACCAGAATCACAGACTTTGCCTTTATAACACACACACACACACACACACAGCAGAGTTGCCAACTCTCACACCTTTACTATAAAACACAGCTCTTTGATATTTCTGCAGGCCAATCTACACTTCACTATTTCCAAACACTTGATTTCTGTAGCAGCAAACATATGACATGAGACTGATTTAAGAAGAAACTTGCCCCAACAACAAACAAAAAAACCTAGCTTCATTATTGTTATTTACACTTAAATTCTGAACTGACCTGTATGTATGTTTGTGAATATATACTAACCAGAACAAAAATGATTTGCAGGGCCAAGGATGGAAATGCAAGGTGTAGTTGTTGAGAGAAAAAGTGCTCCTCACCGTACCGTACAAGATTCTCACATGGGCACACACACACACACACACACGCACACACACACACACACACACACACAGCAGAGTTGCCAACTTTCACACCTTTACTATAAAACACAGCTCTTAGGTCCTGTCTCTCGCTAGCATTAGAAAAAAAAAACATTTGCTTCAGTGCATCAAAACATATAGTGGTTTTGGTCAATCTCAGTGAGTATCCCACCAAGTCAGCCTTTAAACTTTGCACTACTGCACTAATTATGCAAAAATAAGGGTGAAACCCCAAGGCCGTTGTCAAATCTAAATATGTTCTAATCTATTGGAATATTAGGCCAATAAAATATACTGTAAACCGTCTTAAAGCATTTGTAAAGTTGGTCTGTACGGACATACTGTATATGTAAAAGTTAACAGCATGGCATTCTAACAAGCATAAATGAAAAAGGGGTGGTATGTTCCAGCCTTCATAACTTCTGTCCTTTCAATACAGTTACACAACAAACTCATATACATGTTTAATCCACACTCAGACTTCTCAAATGTACTTTACATATATATATATATATATATATATAGTAAGTGAAATAGAATATATATACAGTATATATATATAGTAAGTCAAATAGAAAGCATACATTTTAATCAAATATGAACTTTTATTTTGTTTTAAGTACAGGCACTTTGGACTGTCCAGAAAGGTTGTACATGTGCCATTGGGATATGTGCCATTGCCATGTAATAATCACCTTTACACCACAACATCACAGTCAACCTCTAACCCACAGGAAGAAGGCCAAAGACCACAACCCTCCGTGCCAGCTCAGAGTGAAGTGATACCATTGTAGGTTTGGCTCATTTTTAAAACATGGCCAGTCTGCCTTCCATCCGTTCACCAGATGGAATACATAATGACACCTGCAATAAGCATTCAAGGACATGTATCAGTTCTTTAAAGATTTGTATTTGGAACACAGAAATGTTCATGTAGGTGTAGTCTCTTTGCAGATGGTGACTGTACAATGAGTGCTAGCACACTCAACTCCAATCCCAAAGGCCAAACTATTTACTTTTCTTTAGGAGAAATACAGAATATTGAATATTGACAATATTGAAATTGAAGCCTATACCCAATAATTAGCATCTCTTTGACAGAGAAAATAAATTCCTTCACTGTACAAGAGCTTTCAGGCTTTGTGCTACAATTATTGACCTAAATACAACCCCTTTATGCAAACATCACCTGCTCTTACGCTAATGCTAATCGCAAAATTCCTGAATGCAAGCCAGCTATGGAGCTTGAAGCAAAACCATAGCTCTTTACGAAGCAGTGCTTTCTTTGGAATTTCAATATACAGTATGTTGCTGGTAACACTTCAGGCACTGCGAACATTGCAAAATACAAAATAGTGGCAAGTTGCTTTGATTGGTTGTTTTGATTTGGTCATGGTGGATTTTTGCTAATGTCATTAGGACCAGTAGATGGCGCCAGAGGAGCCTGTTTTGTCACATTATCTGTCTCATGTACTACTTTCAGCACAGTGTAGCTTTCAGGACAGTGTAGTAAATATGACAACACGTTTTTTTTATAAGGGTTCCCTACTGAAGCATTAATGGTGAATTACTATAAAAAAACTTGCTGGCTCGTATATACATTATTAATTGAATTACATTTATCGTGGCTGCAGATAAAGCAGGGTATGATGTTGACAATATTTTGCAATATTATTAGTCAATTGCTGTGGTTTAAAATGAATTGAGATGCCATTGAAATCCAGTTGATTTTTAGTTTAAAGTTATTTCGGTATTAACTGAACATTGACAGTGGATGTTTGAGTGATTGTTTGCTATCTGGGGGACCTCTTTACAACAAACTCTCCCTCCCTTTGTCATTTTTATTTAATTACCTAAACATTTAATCACATATACATTGAATTACCTATTCATTTAATTACCTATAGATTTGAAGGGAATATTGATAAGGCACCTTTACCTTCAAATAATCTGTAACACAACTACAATATGACAATAGCAAAAAGTCTGAAAAAGAAAACCCCACTCATTGAACTGTTTGCCTTGGTAAGGAAATATATGTGGGTATGTATACAGTGTGTATATACAGTACACAAAGTGTGTTATCAAAGTATCATAATGAATTGTATCTTTTTCATAGTATTGTCCTATGGATGGGATTATGCCTTCTAATTGGCTTCCCTTGCTTGTGGCCTTTAAAAAAAATGTCACATCTGAATTATTGAGAAAACGTAGGAATGAGAGTATATTAAATGTACTCTAAAGCCCAGGCACAGGTGCATGACTGTAGCCAAAAAGGGCTTTCTACCTGGGGGGTTATGTTAATTTCTGCACTTGTTAATCTTAATCTGTGCTATTTAGTGAAAAAAATGAAAGGGCATTTGGTGTGGTGTTGTGATTTTGGTCATTACCACCCCAACACGAGAGAAAATGTGACTGAGGATGGGAAATTAATGAGCTCATTTATTCACATATCCACCAAACATTCCACCAAGCATTCTTTAAACACCACTTGAGAACCTGAGAAATATGACTTATGGTTCATCTCTGGTTAATCTCTACCCCCCTCCACACACACAAACATAACTGAGATTTTTTCTTTATTTGATTCGCAGTATTTACATTTTTGAGATTGTAGACAGATAAGCAGATGTTTGCAGTTCTTGTGGGTTGGCAGCGGCTGGGTCTCTCTTTAAACTCGTGTCTTCACTCGCCAGGCGTGTACATACGGTACATTATCGTCACCATGGCAGCAACAAGACCTGGAATCAGCCAGTTTGACCACCAGCTGAGGAGAGAAAGAGAAGTACAGAAACAGAAATAACTCATATTGTCTGCAATAATTGTACTGTAGTTTAGCAAGGTCACTGTGTAAACCTAGTTTTGATAACTAGGGCAAATTCATTTGGTAATTTCATACCATGCACAAAACCTTAGATATCTCATTTAGGTTTCCGGCTAACATCGAAAATTGGGAGTTTCATGTTATTTGTTTGGAGCAAGGCACACTCTTATTTGTATAACGTTGACCACTCGGTTATTTAATTGACGGATTAACAACTCAAAAGACTCTGAGGACATCTACACTGCACATACAGTGAACAACATAATTCAATATCATGTGTTAGGTAATGCACAACAAATAATTAGACGTAAAAGTAATATTTTGTTTTGTATTTTTTCAGCATAGTTCTCAATCAGTTTCGACTACTGATTCTGCTGAAAGCTTCGTTCTTTCATTCATTCTAAAATAGCTTAACGTCACTGTATATAGACTAGTAGCAAAACAAAGGAAGGAGTCCTGTCTGCAAACAAGATCAGTGCTGAACAATATTTGTTTTGTTTTCACTATACATTATATTTGGATGCCAACACAAGCCACTGACATTAACATACTGAAGTCAACATATTTCACAGCAGGCCTGTCCAAGGTCATTAATGTTGCTTGTTGCTATTGATTCTCACGAGTTTCTCAGGAAGGTTGATATAATTCAGACTATTAATGGTTATTCATTTTATACCATATACAGTATTTGGAGACCCAGTCTTAGATTTGATCAGTCAGGAACAGGTTTAATGGTGGCCATTCCAAGGGAGACAAAGCCTGAAGTTCCACTCATAGCTTCACCTCAGACTCATCTGATTAGCCAGTCAAAGATTTGCAGTTAAATGCACTGAGATTAAGGGGTGTTACCCTCTATTCAATAGGCCTTGGAGACAAGGCACTTTGATTTGACCTGGGGGAAGGGAGTGAGACCACTCCTCACTCAGGTCAACCCATCAAAGTATATTCACCCAGAAATGCTTACATACTAACTTAAGACCCAGCGTGGCGGAGGGGTCTTGTTTCGTCCTGAAGGGATTTCATTTTCGATAAATGACCACCGGACAATACATAATCCCGCTTATTATACGGTTACTTGCCAAAACGATAGAAGACATTCCTCCAAAATACCTCTTTTTAATGATTTTGTTGCAGTTTCGTGATTTCCGCTAAGGAAAAATAGTTCTTCAAGCAAATTAAACTTTAAAGTTTCAGGTGTTGCGCAGCAACCCATTACTTGCTGACTTCAAGTTACAATGAATTTCCCGTTACGTTAAATGACCGGACTACTTGGGGAATGATATGAAAGATGTGAATTGGAAGCACTAAACCCGTTGCCAATGACAGCGGTCATTAACTTTTCGCAGCGGTGAATATCTAGAAATTACAGACCTGCGAACGTTGGGGTGGCCCATTCAAATCAACTGAACTTTTTGGAACATTCTGAAGAGCCATATAATAAGCTTTGATAACATTTTGTCAGCAAGGTCGGGAGATAAAATTTGGTGGCCAGATATTGGGTTCAATATGTTCGGAGGCTCTCAAGGAAGCAAAGGGGGAAATTATGTTTTAACCCATATGGTTCTCAGTATGTAAGTGAAATACATTAAATATGTGTAGTATAGCAACCCCTACTGGCAAAAATTAACCATTTTACTTATGTGCGTTATTTCACCAATTTGGAATCTATGGTTTGGTTTGGTGATTTGGTGCATGCACGAGTTACAATCATGGATGCCGTGACACTTTCAGAAAGTAAAAATATTAAAGCGAATAATTAGAACAATCACAAGAGGGTTCTGCTTGAACCCCTGTATATCAAGCTTATACTTGAAAAAATCTGTCCAAACCTTGTGGTTTCATGAACTGTAGTGACGACGGATTCCTGTACCAAAGGGAAGAAAGTATCAGTCAAAAGAAATACTTCTGGTACCCACCAGATACTGAACACTATGTAAAATGATTATGCTACTGTGTATATATATAATATGTTCATTAGTGCTCCAAGAGTTATTGGAGAGGTACTTTTAGGCTAATATTCAATACAGATATATCATGACCAAAAACTTTGTACTTACAGGAGGTTTAGCAATTTTCTCCCAATCATCCTTTAAAGAAATGTGATAGGTTAAAGGACAATGACAATAACATGCAACAAAACACAGTACACAAAACATTATGCTGAGGGTTTTCTGTAGTCCAAATGATATTTATGATATATTAATTATTTGTATACCTCAGTGGGAAAATAGTCTGCAATCTTTTTTAAATTAAAAATGTGGAATTAAACAATTCACTTTGTTGAGGCAATAACAACAGTCCTTCTAACCTGGTCCTTGCCTTGATTGTCACACAGCATTATTCATTCAGTGTGTGGGACTTTAAAGAAGTTACGAGACAACTCTCACACCCTCTTCTGAAACCTAGAACTCTAGCACCTTAAACCTCAGATTTATTCTATGCCACAGATAAATATGTGAAATATTGTGCCCTACTCTCAAAAAGGGTTTTTAATGGCTGTTCATTAGACTAAAGAGGAAAAATGCCTGAACAATGGAACTATATTGATTTATCTCTCTGAAGGTGACGCCGGAACTTTATTTGATTACTTCATGTAGAAACAGCTTACTTCAATAACAACTACTTTCAGTCTCCCCGGTCAACGCATTGAAGGTATGTGAAACATCAAGGGAAATCCATTTCCATCAGTCAAATGACAAGATACTAAATGCAATCTTAATCTTGATATGGTACTCAGTTCCACTGTTATGCTGATGACACACCCAGCTCTACCGGTCTACCCAGCCTAACTCCACTCTTCACATTGTCTTTCCTATCTGATTGTCTACTGGAAACGAAATCTTTGGTTGCCCACTACATTTCGTTTACATTTACATTTCGTCATTTAGCAGACACTTTTATCCAAAGCGACTTACAAGGATGTATACACATTTTACACTGATGGCACACTGCACATCAGGAGCAATTAGGGGTTCAGTGTCTTACTCAAGGACGCTTCGACAGGGAATCGAACTAGCAACCTTCTGATTACTAACTTTCTCAAGTTTAACAGTGATACAACTGATGTTCTCCTCATAGGTGCTAAAACTACTTTGGCCAAACTGAATAGTTTATCTCTGATTATTAACAATTCCACAGTTCCTCCGTCCCCCACAGGTTAATAGTCTGGGTGGTGTCATCCTTGACAGCACTTTACACTTCAAAGCGCACATCAATAACATCACTCAGTCTGCTTATTTCAATCTACTGTACGTAATATCAACCGCCTGCGCCCATGATCACTACACACACACACACACACACACACACACACACACACACACCTTCATCATCACTACACACACACACACCCCTTCATCACTACACACACACACACACCCCTTCATCATCACTACACACACACACACACCCCTTCATCATCACTACACACACACACACACACCTTCATCACTACACACACTACGCCCATCTCTTACTTCTAACAGTACTGCTATTCTTGTGCATGCTCTGATCTCGTATTGACTACATTTATTATTATATTGCTGTTACGTCACATAGTATGAATGATTATTAGTGCACACACACACACACACACACACCCCTTCATCATCACTACACACACACACACACACCCCTTCATCACTACACACACACACCCCTTCATCATCACTACACACACACACCCCTTCATCATCACTACACACACACACACACCCCTTCATCACTACACACACACACACACACCCCTTCATCATCACTACACACACACACACACACCCCTTCATCATCACTACACACACACACACACACACACACACACACACACACACACCCCTTCATCATCACTACACACACACACACACACACACACCTTCATCACTACACACACACACACACACACACACACACCCCTTCATCATCACTACACACACACACACACCCCTTCATCACTACACACACACACACACCCCTTCATCATCACTACACACACACACACACACCCCTTCATCACTACACACACACACACACCCCTTCATCATCACTACACACACACACACCCCTTCATCACTACACACACACACACACACACCCCTTCATCACTACACACACACACACACACACACACACACCCCTTCATCACTACACACACACACACACCCCTTCATCATCACTACACACACACACACACACCCCTTCATCACTACACACACACACACCCCTTCATCACTACACACACACCCCTTCATCATCACTACACACACACACACACACCCCTTCATCACTACACACACACACACACACCCCTTCATCACTACACACACACCCTTCATCATCACTACACACACACACACACACCCCTTCATCACTACACACACACACACACACCCCTTCATCACTACACACACACCCCTTCATCATCACTACACACACACACACACACCCCTTCATCACTACACACACACCCTTCATCATCACTACACACACACACACCCCTTCATCACTACACACACACACACACACACCCCTTCATCATCACTACACACACACACACACCCCTTCATCATCACTACACACACACACACCCCTTCATCATCACTACACACACACACACACACCCCTTCATCACTACACACACACACACACACTTTATCACTACACACACACACACCCCTTCATCATCACTACACACACACACACACCCCTTCATCACTACACACACACACACACACACACACCTTCATCACTACACACACACACACCCCTTCATCATCACTACACACACACACACACACCCCTTCATCACTACACACACACACACACACCTTTATCACTACACACACACACACCCCTTCATCATCACTACACACACACACACACCCCTTCATCACTACACACACACACACACACACACCTTCATCATTACACACACACACACACCTTCATCATTACACACACACACACACCCCTTCATCATCACTACACACACACACACACACACCTTCATCATTACACACACACACACCCCTTCATCATCACTACACACACACACACCCCTTCATCATCACTACACACACACACACACACACCCCTTCATCATCACTACACACACACACACACCCCTTCATCACTACACACACACACACACACACACACACACACACACACACACCCCTTCATCATCACTACACACACACACACACCCCTTCATCACTACACACACACACACCCCTTCATCACTACACACACACACACACCCCTTCATCATCACTACACACACACACACACACCTTTATCACTACACACACACACACACCTTCATCATTACACACACACACACACCCCTTCATCATCACTACACACACACACACCCCTTCATCACTACACACACACACACACACACCCCTTCATCATCACTACACACACACACACACCCCTTCATCACTACACACACACACACACCTTCATCATTACACACACACACACACACCCCTTCATCACTACACACACACACCCCTTCATCATCACTACACACACACACACCCCTTCATCACTACACACACACACACACACACACCCCTTCATCATCACTACACACACACACCCCTTCATCACTACACACACACACACACACACACCCCTTCATCATCACTACACACACACACACCCCCTTCATCATCACTACACACACACACACCCCTTCATCATCACTACACACACACACACACACCTTCATCATTACACACACACACCCCTTCATCATCACTACACACACACACACACACACCCCTTCATCACTACACACACACACACACCCCTTCATCACTACACACACACACACCACACCCCTTCATCATCACTACACACACACACACACCCCTTCATCATCACTACACACACACACACCTTCATCATCACTACACACACACACACACCCCTTCATCATCACTACACACACACACACACACCTTTATCATCACTACACACACACACACACCCCTTCATCATCACTACACACACACACACACACCCCTTCATCACTACACACACACACACCCCTTCATCACTACACACACACACACACACACCCCTTCATCACTACACACACACCCCTTCATCATCACTACACACACACACACACACACACACCCCTTCATCACTACACACACACACACACCCCTTCATCATCACTACACACACACACACACCCCTTCATCATCACTACACACACACACACCCCTTCATCACTACACACACACACACACACCTTCATCATCACTACACACACACACACACCCCTCATCATCACTACACACACACACACACACACCCCTTCATCATCACTACACACACACACACACACACACACCCCTTCATCATCACTACACACACACACACACACCCCTTCATCACTACACACACACACACACCCCTTCATCATCACTACACACCACACACCCCTTCATCATCACTACACACACACACACACACACACACCCCTTCATCATCACTACACACACACACACACCCCTTCATCATTACACACACACACCCCTTCATCACTACACACACACACACACCCCTTCATCATCACTACACACACACACCCCTTCATCATCACTACACACACACACACACACCCCTTCATCACTACACACACACACACACACACACACACACCCCTTCATCATCACTACACACACACACACCTTCATCATCACTACACACACACACACACCCCTTCATCATACACACACACACACACCCCTTCATCATCCACTACACACACACACCCCTTCATCACTACACACACACAACACACCCCTTCATCACTACACACACACACACACCCCTTCATCACTACACACACCACACACACCCCTTCATCATCACTACACACACACACACACACCCTTCATCATCACTACACACACACACACACCCCTTCATCATCACTACACACACACACACACCCCTTCATCATCACTACACACACACACACCCCTTCATCATCACTACACACACACACACCACACCCCTTATCATCACTACACACACACACACACACACCCCTTTATCACTACACACACACACACACCCCTTCATCACTACACACACACACACCCCTTCATCATACACACACACACACACCCCTTTCACATCACTACACACACACACCCCTTCATCATCACTACACACACACACACACCCCTTCATCATCACTACACACACACACACACCCCTTCATCATCACTACACACACACACACACACCCCTCCATCACTACAGTGTTGTGGTCTCATGTCTGCGCACCGCTAATGAAAAACATCCTTGGGGAAACACTGCATTTTATTGAAAGCCGGTGTCTCTCAAATGGTTATTTAACTACGATGGGTTGTGTCATTTTTAAACTGCTTGTTCAGATGGCTTTTACATAACTAGTTTTTACAAGTAATCAGTTAGGTTTGGAGCAGAATTCACATATAGATATACATTTTTTGATATTAACAGTGAAATAGCAAATATATATAGTTAATTTAATATATATTATTAAATCATATTTTCTTATTATTCTCATTTCATATATTTAAACATCTGGTTATGTGCACTCTCCTTGCACAAATTTCAGGCCCCCCATCCTATCGTATGTCTAGCGTATGTTTCCGTATACTGTTGTGGTCCAGGCCCCCATCCTATCCTGTATGTCTAGCGTATGTTTCCGTATTCTGTTGTGGTCCGGTACCCCATCCTATACAGTACCAGTCAAAAGTTTGGAACCACCTTCTCATTTTTTCTTTACTTTTATTATTTTCTACATGGTAGATAACACTTTTTTTGTTTAGTACATCATTCCATATGTGTTCTTTCCTAGTTTAAATGTCTTCAGTATTAATTTACCATGTAGAAAATAATAAAAGTAAAGAAAACACTTCTCAAAAAAATTAAAGGTGTGTCCAAACGTTTGACTGGTACTGTATGTCTAGCGTATGTTTCCATATACTGTTGTGGTCCGGTACTAAAACCTCCTCTTGCTGTGTCATCCCACTCGAGGGCATGTGCTTGAGATTTCTGTCTGTGAAGGAGACATTAACATACCCAGCAGAACTGCTATGATGCTGACTAAATCAGATAGAGCTTAAAATACCAATATGACAGTATTTTAATTTGACTTTACCGGATGTAACTCTCCGACGACCATGTCTTTGGCCATCTCCCGGGCATCGCTGGAGTGACCGACATCCTCGAAGCTCTCAGTAGCGTCACCTCCACCTTGCTCTCTCAAAACTTCTTCTCCTCCTGGGTGCTGTTAAGGTCACAATGTTACATAAATACATCATAACAAATGTTGTATGTACACTATAGCACAATTAAAAGATACCACCAAATGGTATTTTTACAAATGTGATGAGTTTGTCAGCTTGCTAACTCCTCATTACCTACGTAAAGGCCATCGTGTCCAATTCAACGCTTGCATATTGCCTAAATATCCGCAAATTGTAAATGTTTCTAGGTCAGTCTGAATAACTTCCAGTAATTGTGCAACTCTTGAAAGAAGGAAGGAAGGAAGGAAAGAAGGAAGGTGGGGTAGGTGGGTACTTCATTGATCCTAAAAGGCAAATAGTAGTGTGTATGCCAAATGCCAAATCATTGTGTTGATTATGCAAGTAAGGTTAGGCTAGATCATTTCTAACATGACATGGCAAAATTCATTGCTAAATCTATCAGGGAACAAGAGACTCTTCCTATGGCAAGCTAGTCCTATGCTTTCAACTGCTGTTAGGAAAAGCATTGACATAAAACTGACATTGTCCGTAGTTCTCTTGGCCTGTCGCATCTTCACCTCAGTTGAACCTGTAGCTTACATGATCATACACACTGAAGTTAAATGGTTGCCTCGATAACGTCGTTTCTGTTCATTAGGTTAATTCTGACAGAAAGCTGTGAAAATTACTTGAATCGTTTAAACAGATCAACAAGTCATTCGATTATACGTTAACGTCAGCGTTACCTTATCGTGATAGGTCTATTAGATTTGTGATATAAAACAGTTAAAAGAAAACGTTTGAATGGAGAGCCTAGCAGAATTGTGCTATTTTCGGTACCAGTTGAAATAAACACTCTCACCTCTTCCAGAAATGTTGTAACATCGTAAATTTTGTGGTTGATGATAATCCATGTACTTTTAAAAGAGTTACGTTGTTCCACGTCTGTCAGTCGGTAATATTGTATAGCGCCATCATTTGTGCTGTTTTCGTCCATTATAAAGCAGCGCTTAAAACCCGGTAATAGTCTGATAGTTTCGCACTTTAGTTCAACAAATCATTTTTACAAACACCTAAATTGCAGCACAGTATATTAAAACACAACACAGTAATGAGATCTTCTGTAAAACTTACTTCCTGACATGAGATAGACCCTCCTATTATTTAAACGTTCTCGTTTGATTGGATATTTTGTTGTCTGTGAATCATCTTGGCAATTTCTGATTGGCCCGCTTTGATGGTAAAGTTACTGAAACATCAACAAAGATAAGGACAAAGTTGACTAGGGTACAGTTCAAAAATAACATTGCAGTTGTCACGTAGGCTAAGAGAAAAAAAGTGAAGTGGGCTCCGAAGTTAATCTAATTAGTTGGACTTAAATATACCCAAGCCAAAAAACAACCATATTTTACACCTTATTTTGTATTCTTTTTAGATTAATTGTGGGCTATTCGTTTTTTCGACTTAACCTTGGCTTTATGGTCAATGAGAACAGCCGGCCCCCTCCCGTTGGAGTCTGCAACTAACGAGAGATCTCGCGGAATCGTGTTCCTAATTGTTTTTTAAACACAACATATGTACACTTGGCTGCATGACTACATGCATGACTGCTGCGTCGCGGAATTGCTGCAGCTCGGTTGGGTGTGTACCTTCACACCGCCGACATTTCTGCTGCGGCGCTATCTTTCTAAACCGAGTTTACCTTTGTACCTTGTACTTTTATAATGGCCATCAATACACAATGAGTGTGGGTGTCATATATCGTTAATAAGCTGTTCGACCAGGACCAGGAAGTTGACCAGTCGTAACCAGAAAGCAGTCACGTAACTTTTACTACCCTTGAGAAAGCGAGACAGAGCGCTGACATCGAAAACTACCCTTCACCTAATGTTCTATTAACTTATCGCATAATATAGTTAGCCTAGATTGGGTATCTGCTATGACTAAAGTACACATGTAGCCTCCACTCTCCCCTTTTCATAACATGCAATTGCTAAAATGATTAAAATATAATATTAATATTTCTTCATGTCTGTGACATAAAGCCTAGACATTGAAACTACAGTGAAAGGTGTCCGTAATGTAATGTAGCTTGTATGATGTCAATATGACTATCTTTTAACAGTCTATTTTTACACTGAAGCTCACGGGTGAAAAATATCCTCCATACCGAAACTCTCGAACAGTGGTTCTCAACAGCGGGACTGGGGGCCACAAGGGGGCCTCAGGTAGCTACAAGGGGACCTGGAGATGATCGGAAATTATTTAAAACAATGAGCCTAATTTATCAAGTGAAATTAACATTTGTACAGGGAGCTTTAAATAAACACTCAAACTAATTTCAATTTAAAATGTGATTAGAATGAGTCATGAAACATTTGGCATTCATGTTTTAAGTTAATTGTGGCACCTATTAACTTCCACATTCGGACACACGTGGAATTATTGATAAATGAGGCCCTTTACATAATGCTTCAATTACAAAACCTTAAGACCAAAGTAACTATTCAACTAACATAAATAATCAATCAAGTCAAACTCTGTGTCTGTGGATGTATGGGAATAGGAAAAGAAGTTAAAGTGAATAGCCTTTTTACTGTCTGTGGATGTATGGGAATAGGAAAAGGAAAACTAATCTTTCCACTTGTGATATTTGAGGAAGATTGGAACGGCAAAAGTTGTTTTTGAATGTCTTTATGAAATCCAACAGAATAGTCTTTATGAAATCTACTGGAATACATTTGGAGTGAGCTGTATGGGGGACTGGAATATTTCCTTGGACACAGGGAGGCCTTGGGGGCAAAAGGTTGAGAATCACTGTTCTAGATAATAATAATAATGCTTTCATTTTATATAGCGCTTCTAGGTACTCAAAGGCACTTTAAATAATAGATGATTGAGAATCACTGTTCTAGATCATAATAATAATGCTTTCATTTTATAATGCGCTTTTCTAGGTACTCAAAGGCGCTTTAAATAATAGATGATTGAGAATCACTGTTCTAGACCATTGAGAATCACTGTTCTAGATAATAATAATAATGCTTTCATTTTATATAGCGCTTTTCTAGGTACTCAAAGGCGCTTTAAATAATAGATGTTTGAGAATCACTGTTCTAGATGTTTGAGAATCACTGTTCTAGATGATTGAGAATCACTGTTCTAGATGTTTGAGAATCACTGTTCTAGATGTTTGAGAATCACTGTTCTAGATGATTGAGAATCACTGTTCTAGATGTTTGAAAATCACTGTTCGAGATGTTTGAGAATCACTGTTCTAGATGTTTGAGAATCACTGTTCTAGATGATCTGCAGCTGCAGCGCGGCTTGAGACACGCGTCTCACACAGGCAGTGTGCATGCTCTAACCTGTTACCATGGGCGCCGAAATGAAAATCAACAGGTTCTGCAGCCAGCACATGCAACACAGGCAGTGTGCAGGAGGCATTTGGATCGGTTCACACCAGATGCGTTGCATGCGCACCACGGCTGTGTTACATGTTGGGTTTGTTATTTCGGCACCAATGTTGACAGATTAGAGCATGCACACGATTAGAGCATGTCTCTTAAGCTGTCGTGGAGTCAGGTTTACTCACTATATCTATAGGCATATACATGTATGTGTGTGTGTGTTGTGTGCATACAGTATGCTGTTTGTCACAATCCTGCCAAGGATCCGATCCTGGTTCATTTTGTCCCGTCTTGTGTTTCTGTTCCTTGTGTTTGCTTACTCGGTTGGCCATGTGCTTCTTTGTTTACTTCCTGTGTTCCATGCACTTTTGTTGTCCCTTGTGCCTTTGTTCACGCCCCTTTCATTACTGCCCGGTGTTTGTTGTTGTTCTCTGCCCACCTGTGTCTTGTTTTCTCATTTAGTCCTGTGTATTATTTAAATTTTCCTTAGTTTTGTCAGTCAATGTTCGTGTTTGTGTGTATGCTGTTTCGATGCACACATCCTGTTCTTGTTTCCAATCCACCTTATCCACGAAGTAAAGACTTCCTTGTTTTGATTTCGACTGTGTCATGTTGTGCACTTGGGTCCAGCCGTCCACTGCAGCAGTGTTACACAGGAGCAGCGTCTTTAACATCACGGAGGTTGACTAAATGAGAGTTGGTTGTCTGTGTATTTTCAGAAGGAAATTGTGTTGCTTTTGAAGAAAACTTTTTTTATACATGGGATTCACAGGTCTGTGCATGTACACACTCCCTCTACACACTATCCCCCTATGGTGGATTATGAAATTAGCAAAATTATTTTGCAAAGTTATTAAAACAAGTGATTAAAACAAGGTTGGCATTAGCGACCACATTAGTTACCCTAGCAACATTCTAGCAACCACTCCCATAAAGCCAACGTAGCAACCACCACGACTATCCTCGCAACCAGCATAGCAAATACTTAAGGCTGTAAGCACACAGGCAGAGGTATATGTAAAGAGGGTATAGCTTCTTCCTAAGACTGATCATTCTGCAGGAATACTCTTAAGATTATGCACTGCTGCAGGGCAGACACACATTCCTGGGTGCAAGGCATGTTGTGTCGTGCTCAAACTCATGGAATTTGGAACTCCTTATTGATAGTATTTACTTGAAATCTGAACCTGTAAACTCAACAGTGTTGATCCGCTGTTTATGGGTATTTGGTACAGCCAAGAAACCTCCCCCATAAACACAACTTTTATGTGAGACCTCAAAGTGTTTTACGTAAGGGAAAGATAGGTGCAATGCAATGACTCCCCTCATGTTTCACAAAGGGTCTTGCTATGGCTTTATAACCTGTGTTGTTCTAATAGTAGATATAGTTAAACCCACCCTCCCTCTAATCACTGTTCATCACAAACTGAAATTACTGACGACACGATTACACAAAGAGGAGGGGGAGAACGCATGAGCAGTATGAATATATTAGGGTACTACAGAAGAATAAAAAGCAAAATGCACATGCAGGCTAGCGCATGGAGCAGGAGTAATTCTATGCTATAATTACATAGATCTTATAGATTATATTACTATAATTACTCCCCTCTGTAACAGGAGAGGAAACTCCTTTGAGTTGCAATGTTTAATGCACATTCTACATTTATTTTGCACAGTTGTAACTATTTCTAGCCTAAAGTTAAAATCTATTTTATTATATTTAATTATCATTTTTTTTCAATGTAGCGGTTTGTCTTTACAGCACCTTTACCATCTCCATATGTCATTGGTAAGCCTTCACGCGATTGGATTTCTCAAGTGCAAATGGCCAATCTTCATGAAACTTCTTTTGCTCATTCAAAAGTAATAATAATAATAATAATAATAATAATAATAAAACTTTATTTATATAGCACCTTTCATGCAAAAGAATGCAGCTCAAAGTGCTTTACAGCAAATACATAATATGCACAAAGAAATTACATGCACATAAAAATAGACATCAAAGAAACATAACTCAGATATAATAAATAAAATTATAATTATAATGGCATTATAAATAAAATGGCATTTCTAAGCTATGTAAGCTATGAATTTGAAACAAGTCGCAACAAACCACACCACGTTGCAACAAACCACATCACGTTTCTTTACTGCAGCTCTGGCTTAGTTTGGTGAGTTTTAAACGTTTATTCACCTTTAAATCCTTACGCAACCTCTCCAAAATCCCAATTTTCCACTTTCACCTGTTGAAACTGTGGAATCATTGAGACTGTGGCCACTTGTGCATGCTGCTTCAACCCAGGTGACTGCTGCTTGTGACTATATCTCCACTTACCCTTATAAGAATAACCTTATGAGCACAACATCTACCCACTATTGTGTTGTACAACCAATACTTTTGAATTAGTGCCGGTCCTGACAGTGTTGAAGCCCTATGTGAGATTTAACTTTGCTGTATATATGGTGACATATAGGCCTACTACAGTGGGCAATGCCCACCAAATTAAGCCCATCCACAATTAGCTGAGGTATCAAGCTACAGTGGAACAGACACACTACACTCTATCTCCAGTCCAGAATCCAAATATGATTTGGTTACGGTAGTGCTGCAAAAAATTAAGTCTTATCTTCAGTCAGTCTATGCACCGGTAACAATCTATCACAAACAACCGCAATGAGCATCAGCAATGAGTTAACATTTAGAATACAATTAGAGTGAATATAACTGTGTTATGGAGTCCAGTGTGTGTATGTGAGGGGGAAATGAAGTAACGTTACAGGCAGGACTCAGATATCAGTCGATATCTGACAGGGTGACCACCTTCAATCGTATGACTTTTAATTTGGCATTGTTTACCCACTGGTAGTCTTGATTACATCCTTCAGTGTATATATTCCCTTATATTTTTTTATAATATAAGGGAATATATTATAAAAAATAAATATTAAAAATATATAAAAAATAAATATCTAATGAATTATCTGCTTGCTTCCAGGGGCAGACTGAAACAATGATCCATCCCAGGCCACCCTATTTACACAAACTACCAGACCGTTCATTTTGTAGCCTAAGCCTATTTGTTGATGTAACTCAATTTGGCCACTATGTTCATCTTGGAGGAAAGGTAGTCCAGAGTGACTAAGTACACAATAGAGATAAAATGACCAAATACCCAAATGATCACCGTTATCGGTATGATCACCGTATTGCTCAAATGTGCTTATCACAAAATTAAATCACAAAATTAGCAGCACTATGTCCTATTTGTTTGCATAAACATTCAAACAACACACAAACATGTAAACATATGTGATCCATACCAAATGTGCATTAACATTAAAGGAAGTAACTGCACTTTGTGCATATTTCAGATAAGAATACAGCAACTTACAAAGACATTTCTTCACATTCTATACTATATATAATGACATCTAAAGATTTTGCAGTACAGGTCATGCCTGACCAGAATTCTTTAGCTTTTTTCATAAGCTTTTTTTTGTCATAAAGTAGTGGGTGGTGATCAAAGCTCCCTTTCGCAGCAGTTTTCTTTCTTCATGTTCTGCAGACAGGGTGACCACCTTCAATCGTTTGGAGATAAAACAGTGACTTTGACATTGAAAAAAAAATAAATCTGAAAAAATAAATGAAAATAGAACGTAGCCATTGAAACACTTGTGTTGGAATTTGCTTTGGGCACTGAAAAGATGTTTTGATGTTTTCTTGTTTATTCTGATGTGTTTTGTCAACGACAAACTTTTCTTTGCCTTTTCATGTCAGCCTTTTTCAGTGCAGGGTTTTTTAAGCCTTTTTTGAGACAAGAAATACATTATTTAGATCCAGACGGCCACTCAACTCTCCACGTGGGTCTCAGACTTAATGGTATAGTTGGCTAGCCATTATAAATTTAAAGTGCACTGAAACACAGATCTGATGTTGAATGAGGACGACTCCATCTTGGATGGAAGGCCAATGTGGGTCATCTGGCTTCCATCCCATAGTACAGAATCTTCTACACTGTCTGGAGAGCCTCAGAAAATACTGGATGCAGACCAGAATTACCTTGCATGTGGATAGATTTGCAATAGAGACCAGAGCTGGGTGTCTATTGCAGTGATTCCTTTAAGTTCACTAAAAGTCTTTGTTATGTTATATTACATTGTTGTTGTTATTATATTGTTGTATTACAGTATCATATCATGTGTGATTGTACATGTATGTATATTGCTGATTCATATGTCTAATAATTGCTATTTAACTGTATTTCATTCATATATAATAAAAGCATTGGTGTAATTTCATTTCTGTTTGTCAGACAATCAATATAACCTTCCCAAGAACACAACACTAACAGTAATAATTCACCATGGGATTAGTCACCATGGCAACTAATGGCTCTAGGCAGGTCCCCCAAACCTGGTGCGCGCACACACACACACACACACACACACACACACACACACACACACACACACACACACACACACACACACACACACACACACACACACACACACACACACACACACACACACACACAGGGCTGGTGTAGGGTACATATCCAGGAGAATATGGGATTGTGTGACAGGACAGCAAACTCCCAGACATTTCAAAACATCAGGTCCTCCATTATAGACACAATGAGGTATCCCATTAGGGCCCTTGCACATCCTACAATACATACATTTAGTCATTTAGCAGACACTTTTATCCAAAGCAACTTACATATGTGCGACTTACAATGTATACACATTTTACATTTACACTGATGGCACACTGCACATCAGGAGCAATTAGGGGTTCAGTGCCTTGCTCAAGGACACTTCGACAGGGAAACGAACTAGCAACCTTCTGATTACTAAACGACTTCTTTACCTCCTGTACCACTGCCGCCCAATACACAACCTCTTGCACCTCTCTCGATGCGGGCCACTGTCCATTGGTGAACTAATCTCCCGGAGTGGCGGAATGTCTGCCGGTAACAAGAGATCCACATGCCTCTGATTGATAGTATGGAGCTGTTGAAGATACTCCTCTAATGGTTCAGGAGGTAGAGGAGTCGTTCCTCCTGACCATGTGTCCTTGAGCACAACACTGAACCCCAAAACTGCTCCCAAAGTGCAGGTTGGCGCCTTGTATGGTAGCCTCTCTGCCATCAATGTGTAACTGTGTGTGTGAATGGGTAAATGTGTGAGGCATTAACCTGTAAAGCACTTGCAGTTCTAATGAGTAGAAAAGCGCTAAATAAATGCAGTCCAGTTATTCTAAGTCCATTTAACTTCCTGTTTACTCTTGAGTGAATAAAGATTTCAAACTGAAATGGATCCTTGTAGAATGCAATCCTAGCTTGTTCTGTCTTCTTCCTTCTTCATCTGAGGATCTCCGCCCTCTTTAACGTAGCCAATCTACTCTTCACCTCTGCCTGCAGTACACTAATGGCTTCTCTCAGTTTATCATCTGCTCGTTTCCATTGCTTCTTCAGCTGCCTCCTTTCTCCTTTCAGCCTTTTCTATTTCAACCTATCGTCTTGACTTGGCTTGACCTTGCTTTTCCTTCCTAGCTTTCTGACAAACTTAAAATCTTTCCATGCCGTACTTATGGATGACGTCACCCATGCGATTACATTTATTCTCCTCTGTGCCCCATTGTTTCATTGTTTGACCGTGTAAAATGGTAAATGGACTGCATTGTGTTGTGTTTATGGTCCGTCTGATAGTTTAGATTTTTTACAGTAAACAAAGCAAGCAAATTCATTTCATTTCTCTTCGGAAAGGAGTTCAGGGGATGTCTGTGTTTTATTTGGGGGAGGGGGGGGGGGGGGTTGTAAGCTTGTAAACAGTGACAAAAAGAGTTTGTTGATGTTCCTGTTAATCATTTTAGGAAAATGTAGCTGTCTGGCCCTGCATAACTCATAGTTAAAACTACAAAGGCTTTGTTTGTAGAGGTTACCAAAAGACTAAAGTTTAGTTTTTCTCCATTTGCGTTCAGCTTTCCTGCATTCTTTTCAGGGCTTTTGACATCATAGTGTTTCTCCTGTTTGCTTTCTGTTTGCTCAAAGTTTTCTTGACTTTTACCAGTGCAACAACATCCATGATGCTCAAAAATCTCAAGTCGAAGTTACCCAGGAGTACATCAACTGTGCTCATGGTTAGTGACATAGCCATGGTCTCCATAAACTGAGCACCAGTATTCTTGTTTATGTACAGAAACAGAGCTTATGTAAACCCCTGGAGTGATCAGTATGTCAAACAAGACACAGAAATGATCAGAAAGGGCCAAGTTCTTAACCAGAACAGAAAGACATGTTGAGACCTTTAGAAATAACCAGATCCATAGTGTTAGCTGCAAGAGACCAAACATGTTCAGGAATGCAAGAAGTAACCAATGGAGATGACTGACAGTAGCTCATCAGAGTCAGCTCTTTGCATTGGATTACATTTGAAATAAAGCAGCTAGTCCTCCTTTCTTGTCAGTTCAGCACGGATTCATAAAACTGAAATGTACTGGCGCTGTCTTGTTGAGAAATGGTGGGATATTAAAATATAAACTAAAAATGATTTGTTGTCTAGATGTTTTAATATTAAGTAGAGCTAGCGTTGTAGAGATAATAGGAGCCCCTGGGGCAGTCTGCGGTTGACGTGATAGTACAGGTAACAGATTAGACTACTTTACCCCTTAAACTGGATACACTCGATTCCTTCTATTTGTAATAAACACCGGAATAAAGAACATTCTAGGCATAATGGGTCCCAGATTGTTCACAGAACAGCTGTCAGCACCATCTCTACTGTAGCAGAAGAACCCATGAACACATCACACAATCCAACCCATGTTGTGTCCACTGCTGCTGCTATCAGGAACATTCTGTGCTCTGTGCTGCTGAAGGACAGGACTGCTGCTGACGCTTTTGGGGTGGCCATAGAGATCTTTCAGGGAAGGGGGACAGGGGGGAAGGGGTGCCCTGTGCTTTTTGGACAGGATTTGTGGACTGGCTGAGATGGAGAGAGAGAGTGCTTTTTGGGTCAAATGTTTTTGGACAGGATTTGTGGACTGGCTGAGATGGAGAGAGAGTTTAGCATAGTAGCCTAATTTAATATATTAAAGGAGTTTGTTTTATGTTGTGTTGTTTATGGGTCTGACTTAACAGTACTGTATTCTGTTTGGTCTATCCATACATTTTCAGATCTGATAACTTATGAAGCACACTGCTGATTTTGCCACATGCAACCATCGATTTTAAATATGGATAAGAACTTTCAGACTACATTTTAATGATGGATAAGGACTTTCAGACTATATGAAAAGATAGTAAGATAATGCTACATTTGTAATAAAATCATTTAAATATCAAGTTCTTGAAAGAGTAGCATCCAACCATTATCAAATAAACTTCTCTAGGGCTTCTGTTTTACTACTCTGTCCAAGAAATGCGTCTGTGCTTGACTTGGAACATTGTAGGTACCACAAAGGAAACACAACACGTGATTGTGCAACACATTCTCTCTCTCTCTCTCTCTCTCTCTCTCTCTACGTGTCTTTCTGTTCATTGGTCTGACAGAGAGTTCAAGTATGTGACCAATTTCCTCACATCTGTGTACAATTGAATAGGCAGGAGTATTCATCATTAGCAAATAATGGAATGAGGGGTGTTTCTAAGCGGAAGACTGGAAGTCATCAGAAACTGGTGACCTTTGTAGGTGACCTTTGCAGGTGACGTGGAGAAAATAATGAACTGTTGGGACATGTGCAGGATCCAGGCTCCCCATCTCACACCACATGCCCTGTGTTTACTCTGTCACCTTGTCCATCTTTAGGGGTGTTTACTCTGTCACCTTGTCCATCTTTAGGGGTGTTTACTCTCTCTCATCTTGTCCATCTTTAGGGATGTTTACTCTCTCATCTTGTCCATCTTTAGGGATATTTACCACAGCCAGGCAGCATGAAACAAGCTGGAACCTGACACATGAGACTACAGAGGGGGTTCTCTCCATTCTTAGCAACAAACATGATAGGAACCAAATGTTGGTTCAGATTTCTTTTCCTCCCATCTGTTCACCATTGAGGCGTTGATGTATGTATATGCCTAAAAGTAAAGGCCCTGACTGTTAGCAGCTGTGGTTTGAGTTGCAGGAACACTATTAAGATAAGGCACTGAACAAAATGACTATTTGAAATGGCATGTACTCTTCTATCTCTATATCTTGTTGTGTTATGTTGTTGAGGTTGATGATGTGACAGTAATTTCAGTAATACATGAAAATATGGAAAATATGTTAAATTACTTGGGCTAGTGGTTAGGGACTTCCTACAGCAAGTCATCATACCCAACAACTCACACTACCCTTTCTAGCTTTCTCCTGGGCCAGCCTCGGACAGACTGATCCCCCATTTTATAGCTTGGTTCTGGGCCAGCCTTGGACAGATGGATCCCCCACTTTTTGTTTGGTTCTGGTCAAGATAGGTCAAGAAGGTAAAGGGAAGTTTTTCCTTGGTACTGTTACCCACATGCTTGCTCTAGAGGACCAGGCCTTTGGCTTTAATACATTATATTATTTAAAATTATTTTAAATTAAATTATTTTAAATTCAATTATAAATGATATAATTATACATTGTTAATGGTGCTATATAAAGGAATTAAACAGAACTGAATTTAGAATTGGAATAAGTAGCCAATCCATATCTATGTGAACATTTCTTGTATGATAGTATCTTTGACAGACTTAATAATTTTTACTGCATTTACGTGTAACCCCTCAAAATCAAGAGTTGAGCTTTTAGGTATTTTACTGTTTCAACTCGTATTAGCTTATAGCAGTAAAGGCAGTAGACAACATTGTTCAGTTGGTCAAAAGAATTGTATTGTATTAATGCTCGAGAAAAAAAACACTCATTCTCATGCAATTCAACTTTGCATTTTATACAACATTTCCAGTCATTTTAGTTCTTAAAAGTGTATTTATCTGTATTTATAATCATTTACTAAACTGTGAAATGAATGAGAAATGCAATGAACTTAACTATTCCATTGCATCCTATTAGGATATAATTTAACAACTCCAGGAACACAGAGCAGATGGACTAAAGCTTTAGAAGTTCAATGCCGTGTGAGGGTGTCCTGATCTGATGTGTGCCTGTTTGTTGGCTGCGCTCTCCTGCAGGAGGTGCGTTAGCAGTCGAGAGAGGCGCTGCCTGATGGCTCGTCCAAACTCCACGTCCAGGCCCCCCTCGGTCCCCTCGGCACACTCCTGCACCGCACTCTGTAGTTCCACCTGCAGGGGGAGCTCTGCCTTGGAACCCAGGACCGTGGGAGAAAACCAAGGTCTGAAGATCTTCTCACAGATCACCTATCAAAAGGGAAGAGAAAGGAAGAAAGCAGGATGAGACATAACCCAGACAAGGAGGGTGGACAGACTGAGAGCCTCGCGAAGGGAGAGCAAAATTACCCCTTGGGGGTCAGTTATTTCAAGCATAACCTCCATTTCATTATCAGCGACTCCATCATCAGCCATATTCCCGTTACCCATCTGTTTGAAGGGACAGAACTGCAAGATGTTTGACCTCTCAGCCCCAACACAAAGCCTCTTTTGTTCCTCAAAGCAGACTGCATAATAGGGTGGAAGGGGTCACCAGTGGACACGGTAAGTGATCACGAGCATGAGAGTCTGACTCAGTGGGGTTCTACACTTGGTTTCGTCCAACCAGAATTTGTTTGTAAAGCAAGAATGACTGATGGAAATGATAAATACATTTTGTGTATGTGCGTGTTCGTATTCTGATCTCTCTTTCTGTATCTAGTTCATTTTTATTTTTAAGAATATTAGAAGAGGGTGATGGTGTCACTGTGTGATTTTACTGTAGCTCTGAAAAACATAAACACGTTAATCATTTTCACTTTTGAAGTGTTTTGCAATTAAGTTTTATGTCCCCAGCAGTAGCACACCTCTTTTGTATTGTGTTAGATGGTAAGTTAGGTTTTTGCAGTTCAAAATGATTTTGTTGTTAAAGTTGTTACCATGAATCAGTGTCCTCCGTGGGGAGCACAAAGACCCACATACACATATCCCCAACACCAACACATATCCCTACGCATTATGGCAATCAGAGTGACTCATTTCATCTTTGGGGACATAAAACTTAATTGCAAAACACTTCAAAAGTGAAAATGATCAACATGTTTATGTTTTCCAGAGCTACAGTAAAATCACACAGTGACACCATCACCCTCTTCTAATATTCTTAAAAATAAAAATGAACTAGATACAGAAAGAGAGATCAGCATACGAACACGTACATACACAAAATGAATGAGTATCATTTCCATCACTCAAAGTTTTACTTAGTTTTACCTGTCAGTCAAAGGATATTGGAGTTGTGCTTCGACACAAGTCAGTCATGGTCGGATACACTATTTCACTGTTGACTTGTACCAGGGAAATGGAGATCATTCTAACTCTCGCCCACTCTCCCTCTGCATCTGCAGAATTCCTCTAGACATCATAGTGGCCAGAGATGGCCGGAATGTTTCCATAAATGTAATGAGTTGTAAGCAGTATTATTGACTTATATTGATCCACACCACAAGTACTTCAGACCCTTGTAAATGTTCGTGTTTTTACGTGTTACTTCTGTCAGTCTTCAATATGAGAAAGTGGAAGTTTTGGTGTTAACATGTTTAGCTAGCCAGCTAACAGTATAACGAGTTCAGCCACGTGTGTGAACCCATTCTCTTATAATTTGTTGCTTTTGATACCTCTACGTATTTCCCGCGGCAAAGCAGCTCAGAATGTGACTTAGCCGTCTCTCTCATATTGTCAACTATCACTAGTGAAAGCAGCCACAGTTTCCAGTCAAGAAGAGACTCATTTACTAATATTCACCAATATTCACTATTGGAAATGTAACTTCTGAATCATAGCATTTAAAAGGAAGGTGCCGATCCAGTGGCTGTCCTATAGGCCAGAGTGAGGTATTTACATTTAGTTTTAGCAGCTACAGGGAGCCAGTGAAGGGTGACCAGCAGAGGAGTTACATGTGTGTGTGTGTGTGTGTGTGTGTGTGTGTGTGTGTGTGTGTGTGTGTGTGTGGAGCTCCAGGGTGACCAGCAGAGGAGTTACATGTGTGTGTGTGTGTGTGTGTGTGTGTGTGTGTGTGTGTGTGTGTGTGTGTGTGTGTGTGGAGCTCCAGGGTGACCAGCAGAGGAGTTACATGTGTGTGTGTGTGTGTGTGTGTGTGTGTGTGGGTGTGTGTGTGTGTGTGTGTGTGTGTGTGTCCTCTCTGGCTGATCAAAGACCAAACGTGGCGTCGCATTCTGAATCATCTTCAACGGTCTCACTACACATGCAGGAAGACCTGTACAATTGCATTGCAATAATCTAGTTTGGACATAACCAGGGCCTGCCCAATACGTTGTGTAGCATATTTTGTGAGATAATTCCGAACATTATAGAGTATGAACCAACAAGACCTCAAGACAGAAGCCAAATTTTAACTCCCAAGTTTTGTGCATATATAATTAGGGTCAATGAAGATGAACCGAGCTGGATGTTAATATTTTGTGGGATAGCCCGGTTGGCTGGGAATACGAGGACCTCAGTTTTCGAAATATTGAGTTGAGGGTGACAATCCATCATCCAAACTTAAATATCACTGAGGCATGCAGACATTTGAGCCAAAATGATGGAGTCATCTTTGTCGCTCCCATGACACACTAAATGAACGTCCACTGAGGTACAATTAAAGCCAACTGAGTGCTTTCCCCCAAAATTCCCAGTTTGGACAGCATCGAGAGGAGGATGTCATGGTTCACTGTGGAAAAGGCTGCTGACAGGTGTAGTAGGATTTCATGACTGAACAGAGACCTTCGCTACTCTCAATGCTTCAGTCACAGAGAAAAGAGCCGTTTCAGTATAATGACCTCTCTTAAAACCTGACTGCTTAGGGTCTAGCAGTTTATTCTGAGACAGGAAATCAGAAACTTGCTTGACTTGCAAGACACCCGTTTCAAGAATCTTTGACAAAAAAAAGAAGTAGGGAGACCGGGAGTCTATAATTCTTCACATCAGAAGGGTTAAGTGAAAAGTTCTTAAGCTACGGAGTAATCCGAGCATGTTTGAATGATGTAGGAAAGTTTCCCGAACTGAGTGAGGCATTGACTACTTCTGTGATAGCAGGTGAAATTGTAGGCGAGAAGGGTGGTTGGAATGGAGAGTCCAGGAGACATGTCACAGGACGACTCAGTTTCAGAAGTATAGTGACTTCTTCCTCATTGAGAGGGGAGAATGATTCCGACAATGCTCCGATGTCCAGATAAGGGGAAACCTGTTTAGGAGGGTTGGAGAATTGCCAATGACCACATTTCGGTAAAGAAAGTTGCAAAGTTATCAGCGGAGAGGGAGGTGACTGATGTCAGAGGCGGAGGGTTAAGTTGAAAGTATAAAAAGGTTTCAGACTGTCTATGGCATTGTCAATCTTATCCTTGTAGAATGCCTTTTTAACATTTAGCAGAGGTGTATCTGCTGTTGTCCGTGGTATTGACATATGTTCTTACCATAAGTGCGGACGGGGGTGGGTCTGGGACGCCAGACACCACTGTTGAGTGATGAGTGGTTGTGGGCCTAATTCACTGAAACCCTGACAAAGGAAGGTGCCTACCCAGGTGAAAGACATCTTAAATATTGTTTCTGTTAAATATCTGTTTGATGGTTGTAGTGCACCCTGTTGTTTAAACACTTGTTGGGTATGAGGACTTGCATGTGACAGTGAGAGGTCTGTCCAGTGTGGGAAGTCCCCAACCGATAGCATGCAGTATTTAACATCTTTTCCTGTATATAGCTAAGATAAAAGAATATATAAATTGTCAGTAATGCAAAATAATTCCATAATGTAATTTTATTTAGAATATGAAGTGACAGACTTCCTGTGTATTTAAAAAAGAAATTGCACCTAATAATTAATTGTGCTGGAAAGCATATCCATTTGTTCCTATTTGTCTTTTAACTTAATTCTAATACCTGATGGTTTGCTTAATGTGGCTGACAGACAGTCAAGTTTACTCCAAAATAATAATAAAAAAATAAGAACTCATCTATCTTGAAATGTGTACTGCAATGCATTTACTTTGACGGTTATATGTTGATAAATGTTTATGTTACTGGATCTCTGAATTAATAGCTACTATGAGTACTGTAACCAATCCCCCCCCCCAGAAACTTGGCGTGTACTAGAATGCTTACCTGCAGGTTGCTGTTTTTGCGTTTTGAGCCACATTTTTTTGTGTGCGTGTCACACTTGGAGACACAGTCAAAGAAGTTGCAGTCTCTGTCACTGGTGCAGTTCTGCTCTAAGATATCCTGCATTTTGGGCTCAAAGAAAGCCATGTCCACATCTATAGCCACCACCTTCAAAAGAACACAGTTACAGAGGGTTTGTTAGGCACATGGAAAGCCAAACACACAACAGGCAACATCACATCACATTGTGTTTCATGTGGGAAGCACTAGGTTTGCCTATAACCACATTAGGTTTGCATGTCTATTTAATATCTTAAATGATTGCTGAAATATGTGTTATTCAAAAAGGAGCCTTTATACCTTGTTTGGTGATCATTAAAGCAGCAGTAAGGAGTCTAAAGCTAGCTAACTACCTAAATGGCATGAAAAAACCTTCTATCTAACTATCAACAGCTCAGATGGCACTGATAAAAGCCTGCTAACATGCTAACCGGTGCCTTTTGGCAATATAGTTGGCAATGACGTGCCTTGAAAGCTTTTCTGACATTTTTACGGGGTGTTCCATCCGGAACACAGAACAAAACCAGGCTGACTTCAGTCAGAACTACATAGGGCATATCCTGGATGACTAGTGGGGACAACACGTGTGTTTATCTGTCCTTCACATGACCATATTTAAAGATTATTCCAAAACTAGCTTTCAGCCGAGTACAGCTGGGGCCCCATTTAATAAATAAGGGATAATGTATCAGCCGCTCAGTATTGAAAAAGAAATCCTGACAGGATGAACAGGACTTGTTTAGTCCTGAGGGTATTTACTTTCTGATACTGACCAGCGGACTATACAGTATCCTGCTTGTTATACGGTGACTTGCCAAAGCGATAAAAGACATTACTCCAAAAAATCTGTTTGTAAGTGATTTTGTTGCCATTTGTGGCTTCTGCTGGGGAAAAAAATTGTTCTTCAAGCAATTAAAACATTAAAGTTTCAGGTGTTGTGTAGCAAGTTATTACTTTCTGAGTTTGCTGAAAAAAATTGATGTGAATCAGAAGCACAAAACCAGTTACCAATGGCAGTGGTCATTAATTTTTTGCAATAGTCATTTTAAAGAAATATCGGACCTCCTAATGTTGAAATGGCCTATTCAAATCAACGGAACATTCTGCAGCATTGTCAAGAGCCGTATAATGCGATAATAATAAATAGAGTGTGTATATGCTAAAATCCACACCAAGTTCAGAGATAAAAATAAAAACAGTCTTTGACGTGGAAAAGTTCCACGTGAGGTTCCAACTTGGCGTATGCACATTTCTTTGTGGTAATGTTGGGTCCTGCAGGTAGTTGGAAATCGAACAACAACGATTACATTTTCTCACTCTTACAATTTGTTTTATTATCAATATGAGCAGAGGTTGTAGAAGTCTAGTTTAACAGACCTGTATGTTACAGGCTTTCAAATGAGCAATACTGTGTGAGTCTGGATTAACAGACCTGTACATTACAGGCTTTCAAATGAGCAATACTGTGTGAGTCTAGTTTAAAGTACAGACTGTTGTTGAGACGTTGCTAACATTAGAAACACTTTAAAAAATTCATAATTTCGTTACTATAATTTTGGTTCATTTTACCTTTAGAATATAATTTTTTTCAACAAAACTCTTCAAGGGGATTGCTCCTATCGGGCGAATATTCGCAATCCCAGTAACGACAGCAACAATGTTCTTGTGTTTTCTCTTGAGCAACATTGAGTATTGGCAGTGTATCCATTTTTCCAGTCGTCTGGACAACTGCATTAGTCATCTGTAAAACAAGCCCTCACGGACATCTACATTTTTCCATTGTTATTTGGTCACAGGTGACTAACATGACAAATGACTAACGCCTCTTGGATAATCACCCTTCGTAAATTGGGCTTTATTAGTTACATCTGGTCATTGTGCAATTAGCCAAGTTAAACATATCTAAGAGAAAAACACCCTACGTAAATATGGTCCACTGTTTTTCCAGACTTTTATTTTTAGATACCATTTAGTTAGGCCACGGACTTCATTAGAACAGTTTTATATGCTAATGACATTGATGAAAGGCCATCTACAAGGCGGAGACTTGAAACGATTCAGCTGCGCACAATTTCACAATCACTTGTGATTTATAGATGTCAATGCTGGGAGAGTGGCTGACGCATGTATTTTTGAGCATATTTTCCATGCCCATGCACAGAAATGGCCGCCGCAGATCAAATGAAAGATGGTTTCACAACAACAGGCATCATTATACACACAAGGGCCCCGGGGTCTTGATTCAATCCAGGCCATCACTCCGACTCTTTTACAGTCATAACCAAAGACATGTGTGATCCATGTTATAGGGAACACACACAACCCACAGCAGATAGACACTAGATGTGTTTATGTGTAGGTAATAGTATAAGTTATAATGGTGAGAACAATGTTATCACAGTCACAGCCATCAGCATTAGGACATATAGACAAAGAGCAGTGTTTTTATCTATCGAAATGACTGACAAATGAAGTCTTTATAATTGAGTTATGGCAACACAACCCCCCTTGGGCTTCCCCCCTCCTCTCAGGACATCAGTCAGATTCCTGTCCTTGATGCGTGGCTCTGGGTTTATGAAAGAAAACTAGTTGAGTTCAACAAGTTAACTGTCTTAACAAATGTTTGTATTTGAAGTCGGAGGGTATTTTATTCAAACCTAGCGTGTTGTTGGCATGTTGTTGAAATGTGGTTATTAGATGTGAGTGGAAATATGAGGCAAAGAGTGTTTAACGTCATTTGAACTAACAGGGCCAGTGCCTCTTCAAGGGGAGAAGGAAAGAGCCCACGCATTCAGGTGAAGGAGAGAGAAGAGAGATGATGCATGAGGGACAACATTCTATGGATAGATTCTTAGTGAAATATTACTGTTTCAACCCTATTAAAGTTGGCGGACTGTTGGTTTTCCAATTATAAGAAGGGGTCACCTATCTGTATTATCTAGGAGAGCTCATTTTTGGTCTTCAGTGTTGGCAGGTCTGAGGGAATGATTAAAAAAAAAAAAATACATATTCTGTCAATTTTCAGATTGGCCTCATTTCACTAGAGCAGGTGCACTCAATATTTCTCGTGTGTGTGTGTGTGTGTGTGTGTGTGTGTGTGTGTGTGTGTGTGTGTGTGTGTGTGTGTGTGTGTGTGTGTGTGTGTGTGTGTGTGTGTGTGTGTGTTTGTGTGTGTGTGTGTGTGTGTGTGTGTGTGTGTGTGTGTGTGTGTGTGTGTGTGTGTGTGTGTGTGTGTGTGTGTGTGTGTGCAAGCATTACTCAACTGTAAGATCTTTCCTGATGGCAAAGTTTTCAGGCTTGATGTCACAAAGGTGAAGATGGTGGGAAAAGTCCTCTTCGAAGTGTCCGACCATATCTAAGAAGCTGAGCGCAATACGATGTATCCTGTCCCTGTCTATCCCTGGTCTCGCATATCCATTCCAAGAGGTTTGGTCTAAGCCAGACGAATCATCTATAGAGAAGATGTTTTGATCCCAGGCATGTCCGGCCACAAGATACTCCACAGCGTAAAAGTGTCCACACGAGCCCACCACCTTGGCCACGTGCTGGCTCAGGTCCTGCAGCACCCGGAGGAAGGTGTACTCCTCTTGCTGAAGCAGCGCCCAGAGTGAAGCCAGCTCCGCCTGGGTGTAGACCCAACCCTGTTCCCTCACGCGCTGGCCCCAGAGCCGAGGCAGTGTCATGTTGACGTTGGTCTCCAGACCCAGGGAGTTCTTGATCTCCAGGGTGGCGTAAAGGACCACTTCCAAGGGTGTGAGCTCCTCTTGAACCCTGATGTTCCCTGGGGTGTCCAGGTAGTCCAGGAAACCAAAGGGCTCGTAGGAAGAGAAGTTCTCCAGTTTAGATTTCAGCACCACTGGGACGCCACGCCAGTCCGCCACCATCACCTTCTTGCCGTTCTCATAGTAGAGGCAGCGCTTGTACTCAACCGTACCCTCTACACACAGGTCTTCACACAGGTCGCCCGTCAGGACACCCTGCTGGTACTCCTCACACTGGAAGACACACAAAAACAATTATAATCATAAAAATGTATTTCAGATAAATATCTGACTCTGATACACTGGATCTTTTTTGATCATTTTTGGTGATATTATTTGTTAACACATTTGATTATTGCTCATCTCTTGTTGGCTTGAGTTGGCTGCTATGGAGTTTATGAAGGATTACACTGAAAATCCTCTTCTGACACATTCCAGCTGTCCGCATAACAGCTGTTGAGCCGACTCTACTGAGAGTCGACTTGGCTAGCTGCTGGCCCTTTGTGTATTGATATAACATGGTAGTGTCTCCCTTAAGAAGTTCCTTCTCTTTTCTTGAGCGCTGCTGTAATTAAACACAGATAACTAGGGGCAGTGCTCAGTCCTGTTGCTGCCGTCATAAAGTCTGTGTCCCATCTTTCCCTAAAAATGAAGGGAAGGGTCTAGTCTGTGTCCATCTGTGAAAAATTTAACAGTACCAATAGATGTTCGGTGTCTTCCCACACAAATGATTTTGTACATTTCCAGGCAGCTGCCAGGTTCCACACATGCTATCCAGCTTCCCAGGCATCACAGCAGAATAGTCAGCAGCTGTTTTCAGCTTGTTTGCATACTAACTTTCCCAGGCAGGACTCTACAGGGTGGTAAAATTCATGCAAGTTTTTCAACCCCAAATTCACAAAAAATTTACATACATATATTATAATTCTTGTATAATATTGTATGTTGTAGTAGTGTGAGACTAGTATATATTATCACTCTTGTTATATATATATACGTTAATGCCTTTTTTAGGTTGTATAGCCTTTTTCACTCTGGCAGGGGGACTGCCAATGGAAACTAGCCTTTTGGCTATAATTGGGTGCATTTACATTTTAATGTTCATGAATGTACACTGTCCCTCTTGATCAAATAAACAAATTCATTGATTGATTGATTGTTCTGTGTGAAATTAGACCATCCTGGACGTGGTTTATGTATCATGATGGACTCATAACTCTAGCATGCCTGCACACTATCCCCTCTCTGTCTGAGTATGCTTTATAGACACAAGAGAGGATGGGCTGAGGGTTCCTGCTAAATACTGTAAAGAAGCACTGCACTGGTCATTGCTGGCATGTCAGGAATGCTATGAACTCGCCACCAGAGACTATGTTCCCCACATTTCCATCCCATACATTCTTTTAAAAAAGGCAAATCAAGTCTGGGGAATTGAAAGTATGCCAAGTTAGAACAATTTCTTCAAAATGCCTTAAACCGCAGCAGATTGAATGGAAGTAGAAACATAAAGGGCCATTTAAGCTATGCTGTGTGTGACCATAAACTTGATTTTGTGATGTTTATACATGATTAAGTGAGTGGAACAATGAAGGCATTCATCCTTCCACAGAGTTTGATCTGAGTGACAATGCATGGCCCGTATTGCAAGGAATTCAGTTCGCTGAGAACAGTGCTATTGTGTTGGCCCAGCAGAGCCTAATAGAATAGAACAGAACGGAATTAAATTGAATAGAGTAGAAAGTCAGTCATCCTACCTCCCTACTTCGCCAAGGACATCTACAAAGGTTTGTCTTTATTATAACCTGTGTGTTTGCAGAGTACACATTTTCATTTGCATATGGTTTACAATCATTTATGAATGAAATATGGATTTTTGATTTTACAATTTCTCCTCGTCTATATATCCTACTAAAATCTATAAAGCGCCCTTGATGTCCTCATCAGGATCACTCAGTCATCGTGATCATAGCAACATAATGACATTTTTTATTTTAAATGTCCAAACATTTACACACATAGTATCAGTACAATGATGAGTCTTGAAATGTGTTTCCTTCATTTTATACCGTTTTCTTTGATTGACTTTATGTGTCCTATGCTGCTCTGCTAACTTCAGGGAGTGCAATAACGGGTTAAATGGCCCGAAATAGAAACACTTTGTATATGTTCTTATTGTTTTCAACAAGTTATTTGATGAAAAAAGTCATTTTGATTATTTATATTCCATTTTCATAATAAT
This sequence comes from Clupea harengus, assembly GCF_900700415.2. Taxonomy (NCBI): domain Eukaryota; kingdom Metazoa; phylum Chordata; class Actinopteri; order Clupeiformes; family Clupeidae; genus Clupea; species Clupea harengus. The sequence goes on from NC_045168.1 coordinate 25,512,841, forward strand.
ATTATCGTATTTTCCCAACTATTAACTGCATATAAACTGCATTACAATATGTTTAAGTCTACTCATTAATCGGTCCCCTGGCGACCTAGTAGGCTACCATAAACAACAATCCTCTGACACGCTTGCAGTCAGAACTGCAACCACTGAATTAACGTGTTGACTTCTCCCCCTGCAACAGCCAATCCGATTAAAATTCTTTTGTCAAATCTGATCATTTTCCATGTGTTGTGATAAAAGGTAAACTCACTACAATAGCTGCCATAAAAGGCACTATGAGAACCCATTAAGCCATCAGGTGTTTTGGATTGGCCCTGCTTTAAGCTTCAAGAGGTCACACTAGCTGATGTTCCTCTTTCATGTGATCAGACCCCCACCATGTGGAAAGACCACAGATAACCCTAGGAGAGCAGTAATGATCGAGTCAAAGCACATTGGAGAGTGGGGCATTGGTAATTACATCAGTCACGGCTACACAGGTGTCATCGTGGATTTGGAAGGGCATGTGTGAAAGTTATGTGTAGGCACCACATTGGCGAAAACAACTGCTGAACAGTGCAGGTTCTGAAAAGGCACTCTCCACAGTTTGAGCCATCTGTTTGGAAGTATGTGGAGAGCAATTAAAGTAATGTAGAGAATTGATTATACCCACAAATTGAAATTTTAAACCACAATGTTTTTTTAATGAACCATTCAGTCTGTTAAAAGGACCACTATTTCCCAGGTCAAAACCACTGTTATAATCACTATGCAATGAAATACTTTGAATATGTTGGTGGACATATTTTGCAATTTGCTCAAACATTGTCTGCTTGCAGTTAATGCTTATTTGCTGGAGCAAATAAAGTAAATAAATTGATAAATTGTAGTAACAAGTCTACCCATATTGAGACTTTTTGCTTTAATAAAGACCAGCGTTGACTTCATAATATCCATGTTCAGTGAGCGTGGGTGATATTAAAGAAACCCGACCCCGGCAGAAATATGGTAATGTTGCAATCATCCGTTGAGAACAAACTCTACACAGAAACCTTAAAAAGTTACTAATTTTCCAGTTCTACACTTTCGCAAATGAAGTCGTTTTGTGCTTAAACCGTTTTGGGCTACACTACACACACACACACACACACACACACAGTCCCAGAAACATTTAATTCCCCTAAGACACAGACACAAACAGAAATGGCTTACTCAGGAACACAGATATTTACTTAACCTTAAACAACAAAAAGGCATAACCTGCATATGAATATAAGATTCACAACACATTAAGTCTGATTTGCAACTCTTTCAGGTCTTGTCTGGGCAAGGGAATTTCCCCCTCATACCTACATAAAATGCATGCATTGATTAACACATAATCAACTGTGCTTTGTAGATAAAAAGAGCGCACATTTATGTAATAAGTGTTTAATAGTAGCCAGCGGGTTACAGGACTGTGCAGTAAGTAAATCTTACTCCCCAACAGGCACAGGCACCCATGGATTTTAGCCTCCTTACTACTAGCACGCCCGCCTCCCATGCCCCAGGATGAGAGTTCAATTCCAGAGCGAGACTCTACTTGTCTATGCAACATCGGAGACCCGGAATGGTGAGTGAGGTTTAGGCCGGTGAGTGTCAGATTAGCCAGCGGGTACAGTGCTGTGCAGTGAGTAAACCTCGTTGACCTCCCTGACACCGTAACAGACATGCTAACAGCAGGCGCTAGCACCCATGGGTTTTAGCCTCCTTGCTAGCATGCTCACCTCCTACGTGCAAGGTTGCGAGTTCAAGTCTAGTGCGAGGCTGTGCTTGTCGACTCTACACAACACAGGTTACATGTGCATCCCTGTGCCGTGCATAGGGATGTTGAGTGACCGTATCAGTCTGGTAATGTAATGATAACAACAATATAGTCTCTATTCATCCACATATCTGTGTTAATTTATAGCTTGTTCAACATAATTGTTGTTTATATGCTTGTTCAACATAATTATGTCACAATTGCTTGTGCACTGCTTTAATTCCCATGCCTGACCCGTGCGGTTACAGTTAGTGGACTCAATTACTGTTCAACAATTACACTTCTTCTTTCTTGCAGAAATGCATGTCTCTTCTTCTTTGTTGACCCTTCCGTTATCCTTCCAGCAGTTGAGTTTTGAACATTCTATTAAAAGAATGCACTTATCAACGATTGCAGCTTTTAGAATTCCATGATATATTTTATGTTTCTGCATCAGATCATTTCTGTAGAATGTTCAGTTTACATTACATTCTAAACACCAGTGTGTGTTTTTTTTTTAGGGTTTTTTTTTATGTCTTGAAAGAGTAATGTACGGCAACATCCAGAATGCTTTATAAGAACAGATAAGGGTAAGGGATAATGTATTGTCTGCTGGTCAGTATAGGAAAATGAATCCAGACGGGACGAACAGGACCCAACAGGACTGTAAGTTTCTCATGGAATACTTTGTCAGAATGCAGCTATGTTGTGTGATAACCTGTGATATCTAAAAAATATTCATCTTTAATGTATCCTGTAGACACCACTGTTGAGCCTTCTGTGTGTATAGATCTAGGTATGATTTACAAACTGCCATGCACCCTCTGACTCTACAGTGGGGAGGACAGGCCTTTTGGAGATGTCTGGCCCAGATAGGCTGGCTCTCATGCTCTCACTCACCTGCTTCTCTCCTCTGTCTCATTGTGGAGCTCAGTGTGGTGATTAAAGCCCTATATTTACCAGAGGCATTGGCACATACTCATATCTACTTACATTGAACACTTGTGGATATCTGTGTGTATTAGACCTGACACTGCTGGGTTGGGCGAATGCAGGTGCACTCTCTGTTGACAGACTCTGTTGGCATTTTATCTACTCAGCATTTCCAAATAAAAAAAATTAAAAAAATGTCCAATTGTTTTGGTAAAATCATTCAGACAGGTTTTATGTATTATATTTCGCCCTGCACTCTATTTATCGGATGGTTTAGTCCTGCGTAGGTGTACTTTTCCCTGCCTTGGTGTACTGCACTCACACTGGTCACGAATGAATGAAAACGGAGGAAACTGTCAGGAGATGTGACATCTCGTCCACATTTGAAAAAAAAAAAAACAAACAAACAGTGTCTGGACGAAGGCCCTAATTCATGGCGCCTGCACTGGGGGAGGAAGCATAGGTTACGCAGCATCGCTGCTCTCCAGTGTAGTCTGCGGAGTCAGCACCATCGAAGGTAGGTGTTTCAGGACCAGAACCGTGACTGATACCTGTAGGAAGACCCATGTCACAAACTGTATGTTTGACCGACAGAAGCGACACCTGCAACCTTTTTCTTTTTTTTCTTTGTGGCTGCTGCGCTGTATATTCCACCACACAATTTGATTCAACATTCCCTCCTTGTACAAGCCATCTGTTCATCTGCCCCCTTTTTGCACCTAACTTTTGAAATATTATGTTCTTTCACAGGGCTCAACATATCTAGCGGCGCCTCTGGTCTTGAGATCTTGTCAGTTCACAATCTTCTTTTGCAGGCCCTGGATATGTTTAAACTATACTATTGCAGTGTAATTTTAGTGTTTCTGCATGTGTGGTGAGACTGTTTCAGACGATTCAGAATGCGGCTAGTGAAACCACTACAGATGATCCAGAACGCGGCGGCGCGTCTGGTGTTCAACCAACCGAAGAGGGCACACGTCACCCCGCTACTCATTGAGCTCCACTGGCTGCCTGTAGCTGCTCGCATTAAGTTCAAGTCACTTATGCTTGCTTACAGAGTGATTGCTGGTTCTGCTCCCAGCTACTTAAATGCTCTTGTAAGGGCAAATGTTACCCCAAGGATGCTGCGCTCGTCTTATGAGCGTCGTTTAGCACTGTCGTCTGTGCAAGTACGGCAATCTAGACTATTCTCATTAGTAGTTCCACGTTGGTGGAATGAGCTGCCTAGCACTATCAGAGAAGGGGCGTCCCTCTCTACCTTTAAGAAGCTCTTGAAATCCCAACTCTTCCTAACTTGCACTTCTACTGGTACTTAACTTGCACTTACAGAAGTTACATTCCTGCACTTTTTTTCTATTTCTTATGTAAAATAGTATTTATTGTAACACCAGGTCTCTATTGCTCGTAGCTTGATTGTTCTCTCCCTTGTACGTTGCTTTGGTTAAAATGACTAAATGTAAATGTAAATGTAGTCGACCTCATTTACTTATATGTGTTTCTACAGAGTGTTAAGAGAATAGACAGAGAATAAAACTGGCGGATCCATGCCTGTATGTTAGACGTGTAGTCCACCCTCTCCCTTGGGTCCCATACCACTATCAACGCTATCAAGATTTTTCTTGAATGTTGGGTGCAGTTGCTGTAGATAGCTTGAAAGTGATTTTAGATTACTGAATGTGTAAAATTCCAGTCATGATTAGCTCTTTGCTATATATGGTATGAGCTCATGTCTTGACTGACTTAAAGTGTGCTTAGTTACTGCAAACATTTCTAAATGAATCTACACGCTGCTGTTTCTGTTTGAATTGAGTTTGGTTCCGTTAAACTATAAGTATTAGGATTGGATGTTACAGGAGATCAGAGGCAATTGTTTTGCACCCAAGTCACGGTCTCTCAGTCTCAGTCTCAGTTTTCAATAACAGCCAACAACTAGCCATAAAGACAACCAACAATGAGGCAGAACATTATAAATAACCAGTGTGCCAACAAAGTGTCTAGCCTCATTAGACAAATGCAATACTCCGCTCTCATCCCTGTCTGACTCCACATACTAATTCACTGGAGTGTATACTATGTTGCAACCACAGTACTGGGAAATGGTAGAATAACCATTGGTGTTTCTGTGGTCTGTGAAATAGTGACCGTGTCTTTTCGCCCAAATCAGTCTAAATCAAAAATGTACACACTTTGCACTTTTTATGATGTCCTGCAGGGAGTTGATATTGAAAACGAATGAGCGATCCCACAACAATAAACTTAAAACTCCTACCACTCGATGAAGTATTCTGCGGCTCTTGTCATCCGTGCAGACATCTGAGAACATATTCCTGTGTACAAACAACAGGCCGTTAAGGAGCAGCCAGGAGCCGAACCAGAGGACCGCGAAGAGGAACGTACTCCTCCTGCACACCTTCAGACTCAGCCACCTGAGAAGGCAACACTTCCTGCCGGTGCCCAGGGCCCGGCATCGTGATCCCCACATCCCTCACTCTCTTGCTCCTGCTCCTCCTCGCTCGGGCTCGGGCTCGGGCTCGGGCCTCGGGCTCGGTCCCTGTGTGGTTCCCCAAACACTGTCAGTTCAGTCAGATCAGAAAGAGGCTTGATCTCTCACTGTGGTGCTCCATGGCAGGCGCTGAGGTAAAGGGCACATGGTTGTGGAAAAGTCCAGTCAAAGGTGCCCCTGAAGGTATTCTGCTCCATCCTCTGTTTCCTTTGCCATATCAGAGTTACTCCTCTTCACTCCTTCCTGCTCTGGCTTCACAACTTAAGCCCTATCTTGTGTGTACTCCTTTTTGTAGTTTGTCCTCCTGCATTTCATTCAGGAAAATGAGAGGGGGGAGAGAGACACAGAGAGAGAAATGTAATGCTCGTTGTGACTCAGTGAGTACTCTGACACTGAGCTCTTCAGTCTTTTTCAAACTGGAGACCCTTTCTCCTTCTTCCCCTCATCTCTCTCCCACTCCTTCTGTCTGTTTTTAACCTCCCACTTGGTTTCCTTTCTTTTTGTGTTTTTTTTTTTCCTCTTTGGGCTTTCCTGTCTGTCTTTTTCTTTACCACTACACCCCACCCCTTTCCCTGGCTTCCCACCCCTTTTTAAGGCTTTTCCTTCTCTGGGTCGCCCTGGAAACAACCAGCCTTCCCCTGTTTCCTTGGCAGCCAAAGGAAGCCCCTCCCCTCCTTAAATGTCTCCACAGCTCTGTCACACCATGTATTGGGCATGAAAACCCAAAATATAATCCATCGCAGTAGCCTAACAACAATAATTTGACACATTTGATTGAGAATGCTAGAATGTGTTACATTCTCTTTTGAGGTAAATCATTTCATAACATTGAAGTTTATTGTATCTGGCCTTTTGCAAGTTGCTGCCTTTGGCCTTCAGAAGTAAAACATACATTGACACTTTTAAAGTACACTCCACACACAGTGACTCTCTTTTCTCTATACATTGACACTCTTAAAGTACACTCCACACACAGGTTACACTCTTATTTTCTCTCAGAATATGTGCTTCATGTGGAAGTGGTATTTTACTTCACGAGAGATATCCTTTATGGAAAAAGTTGGAAAGCACACTGAAAAAATAAACACTTGATTAAAACTCATGGTTGCATAACTGGAATCAGTGACTGCAGCAGATAGCTCTGCACAGCACTAAAGCCTCCCCACAGCCAGAGTGTAGGTACTGCAGTTGTGTGGACAACAGCAAGCAAGCCCAGACAGCAAGGTTTAGCTCTAGCCCTAACCCAGAACAGACCGGGCCACAGGCCAAAGAAGATCATGGACAACACATCACTCCTGTTCTGGCTCAGCTGTGAAGTACAGAATTGATTTAAACTTTTTACTATTTGTTTTTAAATCCTTCAATGGATTAGCTCCACATGACATATTCCACATTCTGCCCCCAGGTCATCCTCAAACAACTCCTCTCACTCCCCCACTCCACTCACGCATCCAAACCAGAGGTGACTGGGCGTGTTCTGTTGCCCCCCCCCCCCCCCCCAGAGAGCACTGGGCGTGTTCTGTTGCCCCCCCAGAGGGGACTGGGCGTGTTCTGTTGCCCCCACAGAGGTGACTGGGCGTGTTCTGTTGCCCCCCCAGAGAGGACTGGGCGTGTTCTGTTGCCCCCCCAGAGGGGACTGGGCGTGTTCTGTTGCCCCCCCAGAGGGGACTGGGCGTGTTTTGTTGCCCCCACAGAGGGGACTGGGCGTGTTCTGTTGCCCCCCCCCAGAGGTGACTGGGCGTGTTCTGTTGCCCCCCCAGAGGTGACTGGGCGTGTTCTGTTGCCCCCCCCCAGAGGTGACTGGGCGTGTTCTGTTGCCCCCCCCAGAGGTGACTGGGCGTGTTCTGTTGCCCCCCCCAGAGGTGACTGGGCGTGTTCTGTTGCCCCCCCCAGAGGTGACTGGGCGTGTTTTGTGCCCCCCCCCCCCCCCCCCCCCCCAGAGGTGACTGGGCGTGTTCTGTTGCCCCCCCCAGAGGTGACTGGGCATGTTTTGTTGCCCCCCCCAGGCTCTGGAATAGTCTCTTTCCCACATTAAGTCCAGCCCCACTATCGCCAATTTTAAATCAAATTTAAAGACCCATCTTTTTAGGCTGACATTGCCTCAGGATCCACTCTCAGTCCACTCATAATTAATTCTTTAACATTCTCTTACTGCGTTTTAATCTGTTTGTTGGTTTTTAATTCAGTTTCTCTTCATTTCTTATTTTACTACTTTGAGTTTAATTTGATAATGTAATTAGTTTTATGTGTTATCCATTTTAGTCTTGCTTTTTATATTTTATTCTTTTGAAAGTCCTATTTAACCCTTTTACTCATTTTTATACTTGCTTTTAGTTATCCCTTGTCTTTAACGGTTTTTAATTTGTACTCCTTATTCCTTTTATTTACCTATACTTGTAGTGTTAATCCATCTGTCCCCACTGGAGAGCACTTTGGGTCAACTCCTGTTGTTATACAAACAAAGTGATGACCTGACTTTAGGGATAGATCCTTTCCGGAGTCATATGCTACCAGGACAGGCTCCGAATATTTGAATTTCCCCTCATAAAAGATGTGCCACGCACTTAAATATTTTTAGCTTTTTACTATTATTTTTCCTGTCTAAACACTAGATGACATTCCATTTGAATTGTTTTATGAATGAGGTTATAACAAGCCTCACAAGTGCAATTCTTTCTCTGCATACAACCTTGAAATATCTATAAAAGAAATGAAAGTCTATGTCAATGTACTTGCAGATTTGAAACAAAGAGATGTGTACATTTCTATTAACCTTCAGCCATTATCAATGTGATCAAATGTACCTATTAACCTTCAGCCATAAGGAATTTCAATTATTCCCAATACTGCCATCATGTGGTTGCTTTTTTTCTTTTCTTTGACATCTTTTTAATGTTTACATATAATTTTAATCCAGCGGCAAATTTTAACTTGTAATTGGTGATATTTATAACATTCACTTTTATTTATTTTTCTTTTTATATTAATATGTATGTTTTACAAGTGAAAAAGTATAAGTAAAATCTTAGCTTAAGTCTTAATAAGTAAAACCCTGGAGAAGACTTTGAAATAGTTTGGTAGTGAATACATTATTTTGTTACTTCCTCAGCATGATGTTGAGAGAAAACATTGTAATTCATTTTTAAGTATTTGATTAATATGATTATGATGTGTTTTTGAAACTGCTTGAGAACAATGACAAATGTATGACATGAAAAAAAAATGTTACACTGGTTTTGTCATTAAATTGGTTTTAATGAAATGTAATTCCAACTCTGATAACAATGTCCTATATTAAACAGCATTCAAGCAGAGTATCCCTGCACCCGTTGCTAAGCCATTCCATATTAGGCAGCTGTGTTCCGCAACACATGTTGGAGAGGCTCCAGAGCATTCCATCTTTAAAGTTCTAAGGTGAACAGAAATCAGACATTCTCTCTCTCTCTCTCTCCTTCAGTCCTTCCCAACCCCTTCTCTCTCTCTCCTTCAGTCCTTCCCAACCCCTTCTCTCTCTCTCTCTTTTAGTCCTTCTCAACCCCTTCTCTCTCTCTCTCTTTTAGTCCTTCTCAACCCCTTCTCTCTTTCTTTCAGTCCTTCCCAGCCCCTCTCTTTCTCTCTTCTCCTTTGTTACCATCTTCTCCTGTCTTCTCCATCACACTGCTCCTCACTACCTCATGACTCCTCTCTCTCTCTCTCTCTCTGACACACTTTAAAACATGACCTTAAGAATGCAGCAAAGGATCACTCCAAGCATGTGACTAGAAGCAATTACAAATCCTCCAGAACTTTCCTGAGAAGCACTGTAACTGACTGCTAGTGTGAAAAGTGTGAAAAAGATAAAGATAAAAAACATAAAAGAATATCTGTAAGATAAAGAAGGGATCATAACTAGGGTTTCAATTTCAATAATCTTGATGTTTAAATAATTGGCAGTGCATCCTTTTTCTTTGGTGTGTATGTGAATACATAATTTTTTGTATTCTGTTCTAGCCAATAAAGTAGGACCTGCAAATGCTGATGACTGTTCCTCATCACAAGAACCTATAATTACACGCACACATATAAGGCAACTTAGCTCTGCCCACTCACTTTGTCTCTTTTCTTCCCCTCCTACTCTATACTATCTCCACTGTGGGATGCTGCCACAATCTTTCCACCCGATCTACCAGTAGAAACCCTCTGCTTACGGCTACCCATTCCCACCAAACTATTATGCACATATATTCGACTCTTATAATGAGAATATAATATGTACTTTATGCCTATTTACCCACAATCGAAACAACGGGCCATCATCATGCCATCATCATTTTCTGCTTCAAATCTTTGCTTATCCTATAATAGTAACCGTATGAGGACACTGTATACACACAAAGCTGTTCTACAACCAGTACTTATAATAGTAACCGTATGAGGACACTGTATACACACAAAGCTGTTCTACAACCAGTACTTATAATAGTAACCGTATGAGGACACTGTATACACACAAAGCTGTTCTACAACCAGTACTTATAATAGTAACCGTATGAGGACACTTTATACACACAAAGCTGTTCTACAACCAGTACTTATAATAGTAACCGTATGAGGACACTGTATACACACAAAGCTGTTCTACAACCAGTACTTATAATAGTAACCGTATGAGGACACTTTATACACACAAAGCTGTTCTACAACCAGTACTTATAATAGTAACCGTATGAGGACACTTTATACACACTAAGCTGTTCTACAACCAGTACTTATAATAGTAACCTTATGAGGACACTGTGCATATGCGCCAAAAGTGAAACACCAGAAACTAATCTCATCCTACAAAATAGGAGGGCAAGAGTAGAACACATGTCTACTAAACTCTTAGATTTTGGATACTGCCTGAGGGCTTCAAGGACTGACTGCCTCAGGCAGTAAGAAACGTTTGTGGGCTGGGGCTTTAATACCTTGTACATGAATTCTGTCCTGTTTTTTCAATGAACGGCTTAATAACTGTCAGAGGACTTAATCGGACAGATATCAGAGTGGGGTTCCAGAGGAAGGCTTCAGGGGTAGATGACTGGCGCTGCAGAGAAGGGTTTCAGGGGGCAGCCCCGTCATGTCTGTCCCACGAGCTTTGAGCAGTAACTAAAGCCCTCTATCTCTGCGACATTGAATACTGACAGATTATCCCTGCCTCCAGACACATCACAGAAATCCCCAAAAGTACACTTGTATCGATCTGTACACATCAACACACCTCAAAATAATATAAAGTTGTGTGTGGCAGCAGGGGCAACCCCAGGACTCTCGTTCATGGCACACACACTCAAGGAGGCTGTGCCACGTTCAGCCTACAGGTGGCAGCATCTCATCTTCTGTACATGTAGAGAAACCATCTATCGAACATGAATAGAAGTGAATGAGAACACTGTAACGTGTCAGACCTATCTGATTTCTTTCTTCCATTACATTACATTACATTTAGTCATTTAGCAGACGCTTTTATCCAAAGCGACTTACATATGTATACACATTTTACATTTACACTGATGGCACACTGCACATCAGGAGCAATTGGGGGTTCAGTGCCTTGCTCAAGGACACTTCGACAGGGAATCGAACTAGCAACCTTCTGATTACTAAACGACTTCTTTACCTCCTGTACCACTGCCGCCGCCGCATTAAGCACTGCTTCATCAACTTAAATGGACAAGTCGCCCATGCTAGCCTACTTTTCGCCCTCCAGAATGAGGCCACAGAATGGGTCAAAGTTGAGTGAGAACAGGAGCTCACTGCTCCTGAGCGCCACAAACCATTGGCGACATTGACATCACGTGAATGTGCTGTGTGAGATTACACAAAGAGCCATAGCTTAACGGCCTGTAGCTCACCGCTGAAATTAAACCTCACTCTGCTTATATAACTATTATATAATTGTACAAAAACACAGGACAAATGGAGTCCTTCGTTCAATTAACTCAGTAAACAAATGGTAAAATATTTTTTTTTTTAATACAGGCACGTATGGTGTTATTTTAGCAAAATATGGCATTGAATGTATGTCTGTCTGTCTGTACCTGATGCAGAGTTGAAGCGATGGACAGGACTATTGCTTTCCTGCCCGGTATACAGTACATGTTACAGCTTTAAACCACGTCTAAATAGAAACGTCATTACAATTCCACTTTTTCATTTCACTACAATAGATTTTAAAAACAGACAGATGATATTAAAGAACAATAACAATAATTCAGTGCCACACAAAACCAACATTTTCAATTCCAAAATGTGAGTAAAACGCCTTTGCATGCGCTGCATCCAAAGATCTGTAGATCCATACTGGGATCTCCAGAATGAAAAGGGATTAACAGAAGGACACCAAATTGTGTTCAGGCCTTCAGATGGTGTTCAGGTCTTCAGATGGTGTTCAGGCCTTCAGACGGTGTTCAGGTCTTCAGACGGTGTTCAGGCCTTCAGATGGTGTTCAGGCCTTCAGACGGTGTTCAGGCCTTCAGATGGTGTTCAGGCCTTCAGACGGTGTTCAGGTCTTCAGATGGTGTTCAGGCCTTCAGACGGTGTTCAGGTCTTCAGATGGTGTTCAGGCCTTCAGACGGTGTTCAGGCCCTCAGACGGTGTTCAGGGCCTCCGGTCCTCACAGCTTGGCCTTGGCCGTGAAGAAGCTCATGATGGCCTGCATGCACTCATCTGAGAGCCAGCGCTCCACCAGCCGCTCCACTTCCTGATCGTTGACGGAGTGGAGACGCTCCCTGTCTGCAGCCCGAATCAGCTGCTTAGAAAGGGCTAGAGACTGAGGCATTGAAAGGGGGTAAGACCAGGAGAAGGCAGAGATCAGTGGATGGAGGCAGAACAGGTTATGGGAAATGCAAGTAAGGAATATAAAGTGTGCAAGTCTGTTATTAGTGTTAACATTTTAAAAACAGTTCTAGTGTCCTCACCCAAGCACCCTATGACAAAATGAATGTTCTCACTAAATTGCTAAATGGCCCATACTCTGCACAATGACTAATTTAATCTAATGTAATCATTTCATATAACTGCTTCTGCTAATTGAAGTAATATGTATATTTCATATTTGGTATATAATATATATGAAAAGTACAGCAGCAAAGGGTGAAGTAAAGTGCATCGGTGTGATGGCGTCGGGGTTGTGTACTCACATTCCTGGGCAGTTTTGCGTAAGCTTTGAGTCTGGTCCACACCTCTGTCTGGAAGCTACCGTCAGGGAAGACTTCCGTGACCAAACCCTGTTCACAGGCCTGGGTGGCTGTGAGCTTCTTATTAAATAACAGCATTTCACTAGCCTAAAATTGGGGGAAAATACAAGGGTCATTTCATGTGGTTTCAAGGCATTCAAGGCATTCAAGGCTCAGACATTCCGCAGTATCTACAAACACTAAAGAATATATGATTAACACCACTACCCAAATTTCAATTCATTTGTAGAAACATTGGAGACTTTTTTTATTCTCAAATTGTAGAGATTGCTTTAGTATTTTTTTAGAAGGCTCTCACAGCTCTGCTTGTATGAATCAAGCTGAAGTTTGCCATGTACATTTTTCTTCACACAAAAATACTTTAACAAGTTAAGTGGGCTATTGTCATTTCAACACTGTTCTAAAATGGCACACTGCACGTTTTCTTTTTCTTTTTTTTGGCAAGAGTGTCTGGAAATCTGGAGAGAAAATAAAATGACTATAATTAAAATTCAAGTTTCCATCCAAGGAATTTACAAAAAGTGCAAACATATGGCGGGCACTGTGGCGCAAGCAGTAGCCCCGACCATATACGGGCTTGAACGCCCATGGGAACACGGGTTCGAATCCGACCCGCGGTGATTTCCTGATCCCACTCCCCACCTCTTCTCTCCATCTTATTTCCTGTCCAAACCTTCACTGTCCTATCTCATTAAAGGCAAAAAGCGCAAAAACAAATCTTCAGAAAAAAACCAAGTGCAATCGTGTTCTTTAACACGTCATAAATATTTGAAATACACAATGAAAACACTAATTATCTATAATATTTCGATCGTGTCAACTAGCTGTTTTTTCCCCCCCATTTCATTTTAAGAGAGCAATATTCAGGATTGAGGACAATATTCTAGCTGTCGGCGAGTGAGCGAAATGATTCTTATACCCCACACAAACAAATTGGGGGAAGCATATTGTCAAATTCTCTCTCTCTTGCGAGACTAACCAAAACATGTCAAGATGGCAGTGGCTAAGGGCTACATGTGGCATGAAAACATTGAACATCAGCGACCATTAGTCTCTACATCAACATAATGTACTTAGTCGAGGCAAATAGACTCCTGTAGCTCATCATTTAAGCCCTTTCCATACAGCAGTCATGCAGTTTCCTTGGTCTTGCAGATATTTCCAAATATCTTTATTCAGACCTTCTGTCAGTCTTAGAGGAGCCCATGTTTGTTGAATGTTGACGCAACATTTAAAGTCAGATTTCAGTTATACACAAAATGTTAAAGTCCTTGTGCAAGCTGTTACATCACAACATTTTTTACTTTAACCCGGCTGTCTGATCAGAAGCCCTACCATAGCACCGAATAGTGTGATTTAATAAAATAAAATAAAAACACTGTAAAGTTAGCTTGGTAAGCTTTCGTGATTTGGCAACAAATCCACTGGTCACCAGTAAATCAATAACCTCAAAAGGTCAAATGTGTAACATAATATTTCGCTCATTGTGCAACAAGAAGCAACTTAGCTTAACGCTTAGCCCTTAGCTAACTTAGCTCCCAATTTAGCAGTGTTAAAATGACAAACCTTGAAAGACATTTTTGATAAATAAACATACCAAATTCAGCTTGATACATACTGAGAGAGTGTACTGAAGGTTGAGAAAGTTCCTTCTAAAACAGACACAGACGGGTTATACGGATAACTGCACTGACCTGCGAGTGTATAAAAGCAGATTCTTGAACTTAACTACGGAAACTGAAATGATCAAGAATCTAAAATGACTTTAATTGTAGTGTAATGGTTTGCATGACTGATATGTGCATACCTTTGCAGCCCCCATCATCTTAGGGAAGGTGTAGGAAGAACACCCCTCAGGACTTTGTCCAAGCTGGCTAAAGGGGGTATGAAATGTTGCCTGCAAAGTTCAAGATCCATTTACAACTGTAACTGTAACAACAGATACGGGATATACAATTCAGCTTTGGGAAAGGGTCATCACATGTCAATTTAACCAAATGTACCTGTGATACAATTCTTATTTGCATGAATGAAAGCACAGTGGATTTTCCTTGGTGAATCAATTGTAAGAACCTGCTCACCCTCTGAGTAGCATAGACCACATCAAAAAGACCAAGCAGAGTGACTGATACTCCCACAGCAGGACCGTTTATAACTCCTATTAGAGGCTTAGGGAAGTCAATGTAGGCCTTCACATACTGCCTGTTAATTACACCAGAAAACACAAACTGTCAGTATATCACATTTAAAATACACAAGAAAACACAAACTGTCAGTATATCATCATCCTTTAAGCCTATGTGGCTAATAGGGCCGCCAACACTGTCAGTATATCACAATTAAATCTCCTTGCAGGTAAGAGATGTCGAAAGGGACTGGTTTATGAGCAGTTAGCCGTCAGAGACGTTGTCCGGGGAACACCACGTGGAGGTAGCTCATATTGTCGAAAAGGGACACTGCTGGTCCCTTTCGACATCTCTTACCTAATTAAATCTCCTGATGCACACAAACTTTACAGACATCACATTATGTAAATACAAATACTTTCTTTTTAATTTTAGCCATCCCACAGCATCCAATCTGTTCATGTCATGTCATGTTTCCCACCTCAGCAGTTCTCCTGCATCCTTTGCCATCTGTTCCATTCCTCCCTCAGGGATTTTGGTGAAGTTAGTGAGATCATTTCCACTGCAGTAGTAATCTCCACTACCTAAACCATTGACACACACACACACACACACACACACACACACACACACACACACACACACACACACACACACACACACACACACACACACACACACACACACACACACACACACACAGACACACAGACATCCAAAAGTTTGAAATCACTACAAAAAAAAACGACACCTTTTCCAACTCATATTTTCCTTCAAAACCCAACAATTACTGTAGTGGTAATGCACGTAAAAGCTGTTTGCCAACGTCCATTATACCGGTAAGAAGATGAACGTTTTACTACCAGAGACAGGACTTTTCCACAGCAAGAACTCAAGACACTTAGGCTACAAGGTGGTGCGAACGTTTGCAGCCTTTCAGTTTTTTCATTGCAGTGCAGAAACTAGGGACCAACAAGTGACGCAATATTTTGCTCTTCGATCGCGATGTGGACAAAATAATGATACCATAGCACCATAATAATGATAGCACCAACATTACACCGTTAAACCGAGATCATCTAGTTAACGTTAGGATTACCTCAAGGTTGAGCTGACAGTTTAATTTTGCTATAAAGTTGCTTCCGGTAGGTTGTTACTGGCAAATGGCACTGGCGTCAATCCAACATTTCTTAGGTTTACGGGGTCCTTTGACTTCAATTCACTCCATTTATGTCATCCCATATACACCATTGCACTTTTATAATACACTACCACACCTGCAAGTAGGGATGGGATGCTTGATATTTAGTCCCGACGTGTTTAATTAAGAAAGTAAAACAGCTTCGAAGCAGCGCTGTGGAGCCGTCACTTGAAACCACACTGTCAGGCCTACTTTACAAACTTGATGCACAATAGTGCATTTCGCTTTCAACATGGTAACAAATTGTCTGAGTCAAAGACTCCTAAAACACAACCACATGTTAACTACATATCTTAATGGATATGCAACTGACAAGGTCAAGGTCACATGTACACTATATATCTTAATGGATTGTCTGACAGACAGAAATTAATTACACAAATGCTTGTATTAAAAATGTAATAAAATAGTTAAATATAAATTGTTAGACACATAAATTAGCAATATACATCAATGTACAATAACCCATGACATATGTAAGGGATAATGTATAGTCCGGCGGTCATTATTGAAAAATAAATCCTGATGGGATGAACAGGACACCGACGCGCAGTGGACATGTTCTGTTGGAAGACAGTTTTAGTTTCTTGGCAGAGGCAGCCAGATTTTGATTTAAAATGTCCTGGTATTTCGGGGAGTCTGTGATGTCATGCACCCTGACAAGGTTTCCAGGGCCTTTGGAGGAAAAACAGCCCCACAACAACATCACAGACCCTCATTATTCATCAGTGGGGATCAGGTCTTTTCAGTAGTCATTCTTCTTTTCACGCCGAATCAGCTTTGAGTGTTTGTTGCCAAAAAGCTACATTTTCGTTTCATCTGACCACAGAACACAGTACAAGACTTGGTGATTCAAAAGCACAACTCTTTTTCAGTCAACAGTGATCCTTGGGGATTTTTTTTTTTTGCCTCGCTTACCATCCTCCTCACTCCGTGGGGGCAAAGTAAACTTGGGTTCTCTTCCAAGCAAGTTTCTACCAGTTCCAGTTGATTTACACTTTTACATTTTTTCCATACTGGTAGATATAGGCATTTTTCATTTGTATAGCCTTTCCCTGACTTTGGAAGGTCAACACACGTTTTCCTTAGTTGATTTGTGTTCCCATGTTGAAGAATGAATAAGGGAGTTTGGCCTCCGTCTCATCTGTTTCACTGGGGTATAAATATGAGTCATGGATTACTTCTTCAAAGTTCCTAAACACGCTGCTCACCTTAGAAAAGTTAAATATAAATAGGAAAAATTCTTCAGTTACATTATGTTTATAAGAAATTTCTGGGGTGCCAATAATTGTGGCACTTGATTTTGTTAAAAATAATAATTTCTTGATGAGACTTAACAAAAATTAAAATAATAATAATGAATGTACTTTAATTAAAGGGAGGCCTTTTCTCATTTTTTCAGTGTGATATTAAGCTTATTCCCCAAAAGGTGAATTTCTTATAACCCTTTTTTCTCATCTTCACCAGGGGTGCATATAATTGTGGACGGGACTGGATGTGCTGGTTGACATGACATGGCAGGTTACCTGCAAATAATTTTATACGCCACTTCAACCTCTTAGGGGGACAGAAAATATCAATTTGGGGGTTCATTGATATTTGGGGTAGAAATATGCTGCAATGACATTTTGGCAACAGAGACAGTACATTGACATTGAAAAGTACTGACATCGAAAAATAAAAATGAAAGTGTTCGATACAATGCCAATGTTCCATTTTTAAGTTGTGTGTTTTTTTTTTTTTAAATCAATGGCCATGGCTCCATTCAATTCAATTCAATTCAACAAAGTTGAAGTAGTATCTTTACAGCCAGACACTATGTGTATGGGATGTCTTTACCTGTGAGGACAGTGATGACTGAATCATCTTTAGAGGCTTGGTCCAGAGCTTTGATGATTTCATTATACATCTATGAAAAATGGTATAGAACACAGAGACAGATGAAGAAACATGAGATGCATAGACATCCAGTAACTTGTTTTCCTTACTAGTAAATATTCAGTTACACAAGCACAAAAAAGAACAGGTTGGCTGTTCCGCTTTAACAGAATAGATTGCACTCATGTGTTTATTACTCTAGTGCATTTACATTGAACACATAACCTCTGGGCCGTTACACACCCACTGTAATATTTATAATTCCCAACCCCTCAACTCACTCTCTCTATTCATGGAACACAGTCTCCTCTTTCTCTATTCGGGGAAACAGCAGCCCATTTTTGAAATAAGCCGTTTTTTCCTCACACCAATTGCAACTGGGGAACAGCGACCGTTGCCAACAACAACCATGCCAAACAAACGGCATGCTAAAGGCACAATCTGAATGACAATTCTTGACTTGCTTTACTGTCCTAACAAGTTAGACAGTGTATGCGATTCTGCAGAAACCAGCAGGAGTAAGATAGTTTTTGAACGAATACAATCAAAAAAATCCCAGCCCCTTCCTTCAGACTGCTCCAAAGCCACTCCTCCTAAACACATGCATGCTCTCTGCCTGACCACGAGAACAAGTCCATGAGAGAGAGAGAGGGCGTTCAGCGTTGGGGTGGGGAGAGAAGTGCAGCGAATCATTGTCATTGCTAACAGTATCCAACTACCTAATGTCTCATGCGCTAGGTTATAGCTTGTTATACTAAATGCCAGGTGGCAGCAGAGACACTAGCCTTTACTCATTGAGGCTCTGGTCAGACCCTAGTCATCCAGCGGGCTACAGAAAATGGTATCCTTACACGTACAGACGGCAACTTTCCAAATCTAATCTACATGAAAGATGTTCAAGGTGAGTACTGACAGTAGAGCATGGCACTTTGGGCTCCAGAGAGGAGCTATAGAAATAAAATGTATTATTATTATTATTATAAAAATAATAATAATAATAATAAAAAGCCATGTTGATTCTAGTGTGACCTCTTGCTTTATTTCTTTTTGTTCGCAGCCCTTTCTAATGGAACAAATTATTTACCCATCTTGTTCGCAAGATCATGTGATTAAAACGTTTTTTTTTTTTTTTCTCTTTAAACAATGTAGCCTGATGCAACGTCACGCAATATACTCCAGTGACATAAGGTCATTACTGCTCAACAATAAAAACACCAAAATCCCCACAAAGAGGCCTTGATCTGCAAAATGAAATAGCTTTTAACATGCTTCATAGAGTACAGAGGATTCAACCGTAAAACAGTAGTCACTGCCAAGCCAAAGTGAGCATGTAAAAAATAAAAAAATAAAAAAATAAAAAAATATAAAAATATAAAAATATAAAAACAAAGTGAGCATGTTGGCCTCTGTTAGTGATTCTTTTAACATGTGATTTTTGTAAATGATAGCATTGCAGTAACATTTCAGCCACAACCATCGAATGAAAGTGTCTCACCTCCACTGTGATGGCGTTCTTCTTCTCTGGCCTGTTCAGGGTAATGGTGGTGATGTTGTCGTTTGTAGACACCAGCAGTGTCTGGTAGGAGGATGCTTCACCTACGGGCTTGGCCGCCTCTTTCTCTGGGCTTTCTGCTCCCGCCAGGGAGGTAATAAGATCTACATACTGCTGCTTGGCTTCCTCCTGAGAGTGAGGTGAAAGGTAAGGGCTGGTTAGGACTGAATAAAACCTAATTTTAAAATAATGCTGGATAAAAAAAAAAAAAAAATTAAACAGTTGACAAGGAGATACTTCAAAAGATGACAAAGACGCTTGCCTGTGACACAGATCCCAAAGACTTCCAGGCGTCCCACTTGGCTTTATTAATGAAGTCCAACATACCAGGCTTAGGCGTGTTACAGGGTCCTTTAGTGGCCTAGTCAAATGAATACGAAATAAATCAGATAGATAGATAGATGGATACTATATTAATCCTGAGGGAAATTAAGGTCATCCAGTAGCTTATACACTTATACACCTCACAGACATACATACATACATAAATCACATACACATAGGGAGAACATATTCACATGGAGTGGGGGTGTTTACTAGGGGTGGGGAAAAAAATCGATTTTTCGATTTCTCTCGATTCTCTCTAGAACGATTCTGTCTCGATTCAGAAAAGTTCATAATCGATTTAAAAAAAAAAAAAAAAAAAAATTAAAATTTTAAAATTAAATTTTTTTTTTTTTTTTACACATTCATTTTGTGTTGAAATGCAAGCTGCATCGATTATTGCATTGTTCATTGAAAGTCATAATTGTGACAAGGGAAAGCTTTTTCTCTAATAAAAAATAGAGAAGGTAATTCATCTGTTGATTTTCTTTAATTATCAAACACAAAGTAGGAAGTGATTTGAGACTCTGAGTAGCAAACTCAGATGTTTTAAAAATCGACATGCATCGATAATCGTTTTATCGGTTTAGAATTGATTATCGATAATCGGTTTAGAATCGATAATCGGTGTAGAATCGATAATCGGTTTAGAATCGAATCGTTGACCACTGAATCGGAATCGAATCGAATCGTGAGGTGCCAAGAGATTCCCACCCCTAGTGTTTACAGATACAAGAATGGGTCTGACCCTATGCTACAGTATGCAATGATTGTGACAGTGTAGATGTCCAGGAGGATAGTGTTCTTGTGCTGCAAGTGTGGATAGTGCAAATCTATAGTGTTCTTGTGCTTGTGTGGATAGTGCAAAGATAGTGTTCTTGTGCTTGTGTGTGTGTGGATAGTGCAAAGATAGTGTCCTTGTGCTTGTGTGTGTGTGGATAGTGCAAAGAGAAAAGAGTGCAGATATAAGTGGTTAAGTCTGTGCTAGGGGCTAGTTAGCCAGTAAAGGGATGGACAGTGGGTTGGTATATAATAAGATGAGATGAGAATGGGAGGGCAGACTGAGGTAGACTCATGCAGGGAAGACCACCCCCCACCCCCCCCCCTCTGCGTGGCGTTGTGCAGCTGAATGGCCCTGGGGACAAAGGACCTCCTCCGCCTGTCCGATGAGCGTGACAGTGACAGTGACAGGAGTCTGCCACTGAATATGCTCCTCGGTCTGTTGAGAGTTCTGTGTAGTGAGTGGTGGACATTGAATCATTAAATCATGATTATAATGCTTAGCCAAGTAAGGATAAGTTATCTGAGTCATGATTATCATGATCATGGACCCAGGTACTTAATGGCTACTTCCATCTTTGTTCCAAATGCAAAGGCTGAACTGAGAACTGAGAAGAACTGAGTTTGTGCCCCTCTTTGACAATGACAAAAGTTGCTAATAGGCTATATTGTGTTTTCATTTAGCAGACACTCTTATGAAGTTGTAATAAAATGAGCTTACGTATTTTCCAAGTAGGGCTGGGCGATATTTCAAATCATGGCACGTTCCATTTACTTTAGAAGTCAGAACTGGGAATATCACATCCGAATTGACCGCATTCCAGTAGCAAATGCAATATAATTGTTGTTGTTAGCAATTGTTATCAAATGTTAGCAACACCAATTGATAAACACATTATGTAGTACAAACACCGTAGCAACATGTTATGACACTGCATTTATTATAGTCAGATAGAGTGTCATTGCAATCGCCTGACTTGTCTTGGTATTACTGGTTGTAAATACTAAAACCTAAATACTAAAACCTAAATTCAAAAATACTAAAACCTTGGTATTACTGGTAGTAAATACTAAAACCTTTATGTGTAGCCTAAGGCTGGATGATATGGCCTATATGGCCCTAGTTACTGGGGAACGGCGTATAGTTAATAAAGAAAACTATTTTCGAATCATGTTTTGAAGACGATAATGGCTGGTGGAAAACATCCGATTCCACCTGGGAGTGTTGTCTAAACTCCGGCGATAAACAAAATTCTCCACTAAGGCATGGGATTTTGAATATGGGTGTGGTGAAACGTACTTCTCTGAGAGATAACATAAAAATGTGCCGGAATGTGTTAAAATAAATGAATCAAACGAAGATTATTGTACTTTTTAATTGCCGCTTATGGGTGTCTATCCAATCAATTGTGATAGCTTTGCGCAACTTCAATTAGTAAGTTATGATATGGAGGATTGAAGGATCTCAGTGTTTTATTTCCCAACATTATTACATTATTTTAGGACAAATGTTTCCAATCTCCTTTTGTCTGTGACCTAACGAAATGGCACAGCTAATGTACCACATTCATTAGCATCCAAATAGTTATTGTGGGTCCAGGCCTTCCTGCAGTCCTGTATGCCTTCATACCTATTACACCCAAGACTACCCCCGCCCCCAAAATGTCTATAGATTCTGCTGTCAAACTAACTTTTGTGGGTATCTGTGCAGTTTCAAGGCCATATGCGATTTAATCTGGCATAAACTTGCCTGTAAAAATGTCAAATGTAGCACATTTTCAACAATCAAAAAAAAAAAATCTAATCAAATAAAAGAAATTCAATTCCCATAAGGAACACAATATGATGTATAAATAATGAAGATATCTATTTTGAATTTTCCAAATAAACTAATGAATTACTATGAGTAAGTAAACTGAATTTATTTACAATCCATATGGATATCACTAGAACACTGATTCCTCTAGTCTAATGCCACACAAAACCACACATACCCCTACCCCTGATAAGACCTTAGGGCTTTAGAGTGTAGCAGGGCTCACCTGTTTGAAGAGTGCGTAGATTTTCAGTTTGGCCTCATTGCCAGGATCTTTTTTCAGACCGGACAGCTTCTCCTTCGCATTATTGAAGTCTTCCATCGAGACACCCATGGCTGACCCGGTAGCATGCAGCTGAACACTGGGGCAGCCGAACGCTTTTGCAGCTCTGATGTAATAAAAGTATGGAAATTAAATGAAAAATCTGTATATCAGATCGTTTAGTACATTGTTAGGAAAAATTCTAGCTATGATTCTGCTACCCAAGTACTTGTGTATGTTTAACATCTAAATGTTTGGCAGTGGCATGCCATCAGGTGCTTCTAATCGCAACATCTTTTGATGCATATTTGATTTTTAGTTATTGGGAATACATCAGCATGATGGTAAGCTAGCTAGTCAGCCATCCATGGGTTGAAAATGTTCAAACATGTTGACTTCCATCTTCCTCTATCATTAACCATCCTTATTGAATAAGTAATATTACATCTAATTTTCGTATAAGTAATTAATCAGTGGACAGTGAGAATGTATCATCTAGTCTCTGTCTCAGATGGCCAGTCACCACAACTTTTGATGCATATTTGATGTTTAGTTTATTTTGCTTATTGGGAAAAGGTCAGCATGTTAGCAAGCTAACTAACCAGTCATGGGTTGGGAATTTTGCAGACAATGTTGAAATACAGAATATAAAGTGGACTTTCCCTCAGTTTTCAAATCGCCAGTTGGGACAGCATGCCGGATCGGTTTTCAAGGCTTTCTGCCAGAAATCCAACCCTTTCTCTCTTTCCCTATTTTCCACAGAAAGCCCTGAAGGCAGACCGTCGGGACAGTTTTTAACCATGAATCGGGAGAGTTTGCCTAACCCTGATCAAATGTTTTTTTGTGCACCATGTTAACGTTAGACAGACGTACTGTCCTGCAGAACTGTATATTTGCGCCTCTCTCGCTCCGTTTCTACGTCTGATAGCAACTCACTCTCAGCCTAGAAGCAATTGTTTAAAACATACCAGGTTGGTGTTCACTTGCCAACATGCCAGGATGACTTCTTGCCAAGAATCCATCGTGACCAGATCAAAACAACAAATCAAAACTAGGAGGAGTGTCTATCACTGCTTGTGCACACTTGTTTTACCAATACATAGTGCCACCTACAGTATAGTAAGATATACCATGACTAGCCCTGTGTCTTGCTTGAATGGTTAAAACAACTTATTTTGAACATTATGTCTATGTACTTAGGTGTAACATGTCAAATGGGGGAATGAAAACATTCTATACTCGTGCAACATTATAGTTGTACAGATATCAGTAGATTGATCATAACTTTTTAACTGAAGGTAACAAATTGATTATGTTCATTTCAATGAGTAGATGACAGAGTTATGAATATACTCTGTATACTTCTGTATTATGTTTATACTATATAAAATGGGCAATTTCTCCTGATTACATTGGTGGTCATATTGTATCTCTGCTATGTAGCATAACCAAACAACAACCCTTTTCGTGCCACAAGGTCATCAAGTTTGAAAAATGGAATCTTCTGCTTCGGCTGTTAAGAGCTAGCTTGACGTTAGCTCATTTAACGTTGCAATGGCTACAGAACACCAGGTAAGAAGTTACAGAGTCACCGTTAACGTAAGGCAGAGGACAAGGACGAAGGTAACATTCGTGGTAACCCTTACAAAACACTCGTTACAATTCTTCCGAAACACGAAAGTGGACAGTTCACCAAGTTTTGACGAAATAAACCACTTCGGTGGCTTTAGTTAGCTAAAAGCGATTTCGGTTAGGTAACTAACTTGACTCGTTGTTGTCTAAATTCCAGTGTCATTCCAATATTTTCCAAAACAACAGTAACCCAGGGAGTAACATTGCACACATGAAATAAATCTTACCGGGTAATTCTGACGAGTCGCCCAGGACTAAATAATTTGAATGCAGCAGCCATAACAGGAGAACAGTAGCTTGGACTGACCTAGGTTGCAGCCGAATACTCATGTGTCGGACGATGTACCCGGAAGTTGTGTTAGTTAATGATTGGTTAATGCCAGTCACCTGACCGAAACGGAGAAACAACCCGTATCTCTGGAATATTATAATAATAATAATAATAATAATAATAATAATAATAATACACTTTATTTGTATAGCACCTTTCATACAAAACAATTCAGCTCAAAGTGCTTAACAGCAAAGAAATGACGTGCACAAAGAAATTACATGCACATTGATTCACATAAATAATAAATAATAGACATCAAATAAACATAAAACATAAAAAACTGGGAAATAAAATGAACAAGGATGGAGTGCATAAAGATTTAAGATAAAAATAGAATACATAAAATGCATAACATAAGATAGAAATAAAACTCTGCAGAGATATAGTTTATCTATCCCCTTAAAGTAACACTGCAACAATTTGACACTTTTTGAGATATGGTTTTATAGGCAACTAGTTGAGGTACCATCCTCAAATTTATTTTGATAGCATATGGTCATGTGAAGGACAGATAAACACCTGTGTCTTCCCCACTAGCCATCCAGGATATGCCCTATGTAGTTCTGTGTAACGGGCTGGTACACCCTGCAAAAATTGAAGAAAAGCTTTCTCATGCATGACATTGCCAGCTAAACTGCCAAAAGACACCAGTTAGTGTGTTGGCAAGCTTCTATCAGTGTCAGCTGGGCTGTTGGTGGTGTTTGCAAGGATTTTGCATGCCTTTTAGGTAGTTAGCTTACTAGTTTTGGAACAGAACTCCGTATCGCTCCTTTAATATCACGTTATATCACGATGACGATCAAAGTACAATACATAATTTAATAAAGTAAGTCCTAATCAGTCCTAATCAGTCCTAATCAGTTCTAATACTCCAACCGATGAAAAAGATCTAGGATACATTTACATAACCATTATAGATAACTAATGCTTCAAAGCAATTGATCTGTGATACAGTATGCAAGGGTTGTCTGAAGAAATGTAAACACCTAAAATGTTGGTGCAGTTTGTGCTGATATTTAATTAAAAGTGCCTTTGCCTGCAGTGTTAAATAGGGAAGAATACAAAACAGAATGTGAAAACACTGTGATAGCAGACAGTGACCCTCCAACTATGAAACATCTACCTCATTATGCCTTCCTAATCAGTCTACCTAAAGCCAATATATCCAGATAACAGTTGCTTACCTAACTCTAA
This sequence comes from Clupea harengus, assembly GCF_900700415.2. Lineage (NCBI taxonomy): Eukaryota > Metazoa > Chordata > Actinopteri > Clupeiformes > Clupeidae > Clupea > Clupea harengus. The sequence goes on from NC_045168.1 coordinate 25,538,352, forward strand.
ATATTACTGCTGTAAGATTACAATTCAAATGACATCAAAGACCATGTCGATTTATCTCTTTTAATCCAGAATGAGATGAATAATATAAACATACCAGTTTCCATACAGGGTCATTTTCATTTCTCTAATCTCTCTTCGTCTTTAAAGAATAACAAACAGTGACGACAACAGCGTGCCGTTTACGTGGAGATAAGATAAGGTTCATGTTGACACTGGCTATTCTCCATACAGAAAGCAATTAACTTAGAACCTCTTGCTACATTGAAAAAAATCCTACATGATACAAATAAATGTACTGAAGAATTTTAATACAATTTAAGATTTGACTAATACCTGATCACATCTTATTACAAAAAAGACAATTAACCCGAAATAATCCACAGTTGCGACACAACTAAGAGGTATACATTTGGGGAAAAACACAATTACACAATTACTTTGTGAATTCTCAGAATGGTGGGATGAGGAAAACCCACACTGTGGGGATATGTGTGTTGCAATAATTGCTTAATAAACAAACATTAGTTATCCTTTCTCATATAAAAAGCCATACCTGATCCTTTCACATCCACCAGTGCACAAAGAAAGTAACAATGGCAATTCAGGTGAGAACTCTGAACACCATCCTTTACATTGAACAACCTTCACATTGCTTGGAAGCTTTACATTATTCATATACTGTAAATTATGAACTCATTTCTCTTCCAGGTCCTTATACCCATACTGCTGTTCTGTGCAGAGGCCTTCTCTCAGACTTCTTTGCCGCTGGACTGTGCGGATATCTATGATCAAGGCTTCAAGGCAAACGGCGTTTACGAAATATACCCAGCATGCCCCACGTCGCCTCAGAACGCATACTGTGATATGGAGACAGATGGTGGGAAGTGGACTGTGAGTACTTTTGCCAGTGGGGCCAAAGTGTGATTGGGCTGTTTTGCCAGCAGAATAAAGTGGGGAGAACATAATTACAGGAGAGAAGGAGCAGGAGAGTAGCTGCATTTAGAAGTAATACTTCCCTCTAACACGATAATTCATACTCTCACACATTAAGTGATTTGGATAGAGAGTAATTACAGACATAAGAATGTTTCTGTCTGACGGAGAGTAAATGCTATGCTATGCTCAAGTTAAAGATACAGACAGTGTCCATCAACATCGAGTGGGTGCCTTGTAGGATATACAGCGGGTAAAATAAGGATTGAACGCGTACCAGTAAGCGTGTTCAATACTTTTTCCCTGTGTCATTTCACATTATTACGCATCATTTAATTTCTGAACGTATTTGTTTTGGTTTCTTTGTACGTGTGGATTACTTGGATTGTTACCAACGTCTGGTGAAATTTCATGTCAATAGCACCTTTGGAAATATATTTACTGAGAAAAATGGTGACGTGTTCAATACTTATTTTACCCGCTGTATGCTTTCCCCACCTTGAATAAACTTCTGGAAGCACTAGTAGAAGTTCATAAAAAAAAAGCCTGGAGTTCTAAAATCACTAGACTTGAAATTTCAAAGGTTAAAAAAAGGCTTTATGTTTTGGAGACTATCAGCTTTAGTCACCATTTTGTCATGAAACAACATTTGCAGGTGTTTCAGAGGAGGATGGATGGCACAGTGAACTTCATCAGAGGATGGGAGCAGTACAGGAATGGCTTTGGACATGCAGCGGGAGAATACTGGCTTGGTATGTACATCAAAGATGCACATAAAAACAGAATGAGAAAAAGAAAAAGAATTGTTTGTTATTTCATAACTAATGGAAAGTATGACTACTTGTAGGTTTGGAAGCCATTCACCTCCTCACTAAGAAGACTAAGTATGAGCTGAGGGTCGACATGGAGGACTTTCAGGGGAATAAAGCATTTGCCAAATACTCATCGATTTCCATCCGCAGCGAACTGGATGGCTACAGACTCACAGTGAGCGGTTTTCAAAACGGAGGCGCTGGTAAGTACATTTACCAGCCCAAGCCTAAACACAATCTTTACGGGCATCACGTGAATCCGCGTTTAAATCTGACTTAAACGGTGCAGAGCATCATTTCCCCGACCACTCAAAACAGGCTAAAACAGACTTTAGCCCCCGACACGCCAAGCTGACGGTCGGATGTTGGCCAATGTCGGGCCATTGGTGAACGTCTGTGGCCCTAGTTTTTGCAGTGTGTCCCACACTTTGGCACTAGTTGGAGCCTTGTTGGCGGCTTTTCGGATGATTGAGCATGTTGAGTCAGCAGGACAGCCTGACTTGCACTGACTGATGAATATGTTGTGATGTGAGGAATGATGAGAATGATCTATCAGTATCGGAATTCTCTCATATACATCAAACACTAAATTATGCTATGGTTTCAACATTCAACATACATTTTGAATAAAACATTGTGAGGAGTATCTGATCACACCTGTGGAGGGATACTATGGAAATGACCCTTGTCTTCATGTATTTCAGGGGATTCTTTGACTTACCACAGTGGACAGAAGTTCACCACATATGACCGTGACCAAGACTCAAATAATGACAGAAACTGTGCATTCTTTGCAATGGGACCATTCTGGCACAACAGCTGCTACCTTGCCAACCCAAATGGCCTGTACAGCTGGGGTGAATCCTCTGAGCTCGGAGCAAATTGGCGAGGCTTCAAAAAGTTTAACTCTTTGAAGGCCATTTCCATGAAGATACGACCGCTATAGTGAACTAACCACAATACCATTTCTTCATGTCTGTTGTGTGCATGATGTAATACAAAATAATACATTTAAAATCAACTGCCTTTGTATATAAATTGCAGTCATTGTAGATTTAAGACAATACCATGTTATTAATGACCCAGTTATCATTCACTGCTAAGGGTGGTGATGACTATCTGTGAAAAGTAGGGTCTCAGATAAAGTTGCCATTTTTATTTATACAACTGCCTTCTTATTAGTACCAACCCCTCAGCATGACTCATTTCAAGATGTTAATACTTAAAATACATTGAATTTCCTTTTCTGTGTAAACAAAGCAGAAAAAATACCTGCTTCAGATAGGAATTCCACTGACTTTTTGGTAGGGTCAATAATTCTTATTACTACTTGGAGAGTAGTACCTCTCACCAATGAAGTATATGATCTATACTACTTTCTCTATGGGAACTATGCACTTGTGACTGTCTGATTCTCTGTGCTTGGGAGTGCACATCATACAAAACACACCACATCCAGTCTTATCTAACCTTGCCTTAACTTACGGTCATCATCTATCTTACTCTAGTCAGTATGTCTGGGGGTAAGGGCAATTAAGGTAAAGCTTATGGGAGGGAGTGTTTGATTGGTGGTTGAATTGGTTGTTGATCGCCTTCAAAAATCCCCGACCATGCTTTTAACCTGGGTGTAAAAGTTTGTAATTATTACAGACAATATATTATATAGTTATAAAGCTTTCCCCTTTTTATTGAGGTTATTTTTCTACTAGGCACATGGAAAACCGGGAAGATAAGTGTTCAGTGCAGTTTTGGTTTAAAAATAGCAGGAAGAGGTGAGATGAGATAAAATGCAAACTCAGGCAAACCAGCCACAAAGATGGGCTGTGTCGTTCTCTGGAAAGTACCACACAGTATATATATGTCAAACTGTATTCACATTAGAGCCATAGGTTTTGATTCACAATCTTGACAAGATTTTTGTTTTGGTTTTTCTCTTCATTCAAACTCCCCTACCAGCCCAGGCTATGCACTGTGTAGTTTTGTGGCCTGGGTTGGATCACCCCGAGAAAATGTAAGAACGTCTTTCAAAGCACAACATCGCCACCTATGCCACAGAAAGACAGCAGTTAATCAGTGCCAACTGTGGTATTGCTGTTTTTGAATGCCTTATAGGTAGTTTGGACCAAAACTGTTGCTTTAAGCAGATCTCGTGAAGGTAACTCTGACATACCTAGTGTAAGCTCGTGGTGGCCTACCAGGGATGAGTTCTAGTTTGTTTACAAATACTGAGATATAGTAGCAAGCACCATAATGACTGGGCCAAAAACTCTGACAAGAGGCTTCTACAGTTACAGGTTACAGTGTGCTGTACCTACACGCATACCCTATCCATGTGGGGGACATTTTAAGGAGGGGCCTTCTAGTCCTATTCCTCCCTACATTTCATTTTCTTCAGAAGTGTTCAGTTGGAGTCCTAGCGCCTCCTTCTCAGATCAGTTGACCCTGTCTCAATCAGTGTTCACGTGCTTCGACCACTGGGGTGGTCTTCACCTTGCTCTTTCTTTGAGCAGGCATATGAGAAGTGACCGGCCTACTCTCACTCACAACAATGATTATGACTACTCTTGTTCTTGCCCTGGTGAGAACCTCCTCCTCCTCTTCCCCTCCCTTCTTTCGATCCTCCACTGTTCTCCTCTGGCTCCATCCTTAACACCCCCGGTGCTGCCCTAGTAGAGGCTTAATCTTCTAAAGGTTCAGAGTGGTACTCACACGTCATTGTTATTGGGTTAGGATAGAGGGGTACCCACACGTCATTGTTATTGGGTTAGGATAGAGGGGCACCCACACGTCATTGTTATTGGGCAGTTTAGGTTTTATTACCGGCCCTGATTCAGGTCCACTTTTCTGCCCAAAACCCTCTCTTCTCTCTGCCATGGCTTGTTTCATTTTCATAGTTTTGGTGTCTCCTGCCTTTAACATTGGCCTGTCATCAGTAGCAACATGTCTGTCCTATTCGACAGAACTCTGTTGTGACTCTCTCACAAAAGTCTCTTTTACTATGCAGAGTAAAAATATTGTTCATTCACTCACCGTTTACCTACTTCACAGAAACAACTAATATCGCATTTGAGTCAGCAGCGTGCTCCAGCATCTGATGAAGTGGGTCCCGCTGTGCATTCTCTTTCTCGCAGCAGCAGGCTTCTCCTGAAGCTTCAAAATGTCACTGTTTGATATTGCTTACATTTTTTTAAATGTCAGAAGCAGAAAAGAGCCTGAATCTAGCCCCGGAATCAAACTCAGGTGTAACACAGGTGGTACGTTTGATGGGTGCATAGGGGAAGACTCCAGAAACAATGGCAGCAGCAGTCCAAGCAAGTATATTTATTTCCTTATTGCTAAACCTCTGTTTGGTGACATCTCATTCGCAAGTATATTTATTTCCTTATTGCTAAACCTCTGTTTGGTGACATCTCATTCGCAAGTATATCTATTTCTTTATTGCTAAACCTCTGTTTTCGTATTCTGTTGGTTGGTGGTTCAATGATTTAATTGCATTTTTATATTTGTCCCCCAAACTATGGTTAGAGGGTGCTGACCTATTTGACATGCTTTGATTATGCGATCAGCTGCAGGGTTCGTACATTCAGTGTAAAATGAGAAGACACAGTGTGCGCTTTGGGCGGACTGGTCACACGTCTGCCCCTTGGTATCTGATGTGTTCAGTGAATTACATTTTTATTCTTTTAATAGTGTAATAGCCTAAATATAGAGAAGAATTCAACAAGATCCAACAGCACCGCTACATGTACATCAGTAGAACACGTGATAACACGCTGACACAAGGTTATGCTCATTTAATTCACCAACAGACCTGAAATGATGATAACAATTATCACAACAAGAATATGCATGTACAATTGTTGAAACACAATTGCAATATACCAAAATGAAAACCATAATCAATAAGTAATAGTAGGTCTATAATATTACACTAAGGATGACAGCTAACAGTGAATGCCAAATTGAAGCAGTACACATAAGATTAAGACCTTAACTAACTCCAGGAACATAATTTAAATGTCCAGTTAGGACTAGAACAGTTCATCCTGTAACAAAAACAAAAAAACTGCAATCCAGACACAAATGGCACAACTTATGACTTCCAAGTCCAAGAAAGCCTGGAAACTGTCCATATAGTTACTGTGTATTTTGAATGGCTGGCAGAGGGAGTAGGAGACTGATAAGTTTTATTACAAAGATCACTGGCCTTTCCAGCAACCTTGTCCTTTTTTTGTCACTGTTGTATGTTCGTTACCCCTACACCATGAGGTTACCCTATCATACTCATCTCATATCATATTCACTCCTATTCCAACTCTTGGGTCTTACACGGGACACACGTGTGCTTATGAGCACGCCCCATGTGCTACACGGGACACACGTGTTCTTATGAGCCCGCCCCATGTGCTACACGGGACACACGTGTGCTTATGCGCACGCCCCATGTGCCCCATGTTGTTGTGCATTTCTCACAATGCCGTTTTCATGTATGAAATGGCGATACGAATCACAGTTGATGGCAATCTTATTTCACTTCCTATAACACTGTTCTACACATACATTGGTGCCTGGTGTATTCAGGCAATGAAGAAAACAGACAATTGACATAATATACACTATGCACACTCATAGCCTATACCTACAGTTGCTCTAGGCTGCATGGGACAACAGATGAAGGCTTGAATGAATGCGATGTAAACACTAGGTCTTGTAGCCTTCCATTGTAGCTTTTTTTAAATATGAAAACATACTGTCTTTGGTATTATACATTTGAACGTGACAAATGTAATGCTTTTAGATTTTTGGACGATTATGATGCAACTCTGAAGATATAATAAACTTTATTCCCATTAGGCCTATTATTGTGTACTTTACACAAGCTCTTTACACTGTCAACAAACTAATAAAAAACACAACAGTATGGTAGCCTATGATGAAGATGTTAATTTATTGTCAGCAAATTATTTTGTCAATAAAATAACCTCAAATAGGTCATTTATATAGCCTTTAATTGCTGTACTTTATTTAACGTTAAGAATTTAACATATGCCCAAAAGTTACTCTTGCTGTCCAGACACTTCATATCGAATAGCCCCGAGATTCAAGCATAGGCTACCATACCAGCCAAGACCTAAGGTGATACGTTTTAGGTGAAGTTAGACCAATGTGTCTTGGAATTGGAAAGCGCAGAAGGGTTATAGCCTTACATGACCACAACTGGGTCTGCTTAAATATTCAATTCAATTCAATTCAATTCAATTCATTTTTCATTCATTTATTTCTAAAGCGCCAAAACAATACAATTGTCTCAATGCGCAAACATCCTATGGATTTGATGACATCCCATTTACCATAGCCTATAGCCAACACCTGTATGTTTTCAGTTCAGAGTGTAATCACCATGGCCTCTAGTCGATGTGTCTTTGTTACCCTTGTGAGATGAAAGTAGGCATGTAAACATATATGACAATCGATTTATGTAACAATGTTGTTTTCTCATCTTCTAGCCAACATATAAAGCCTCAAATTAAAATATTTAGCCTAGGGAAGAAAAAACGTTGGACAAGAACAGAGTAAAAGACCTTAATAGGCCTACATAATTAGGTAACTCAATTTGAAACAAATTAAGTGGAGGTAGGATTATTTTGTGTTGTCATGGTAACCACTCCGATTCTTCCTGAGCTAGGGTGCTCCGAAGGTCCTCCTTTTCTCTGAGAGCGGTGAGCAGAAGCTCCAGGGAACTCAGCACATTCCCACTATCTGTTACACGCTTGCCAAAACGTCCAATGGGTCTAACCCCACGTCCCACATACCAAAAAGGGTCGATTTCTGGACCTACAAACAAAATATAACACTCAATATAAGACTCAGTCGTGAAAGGGAAATGTAACATAACATTTAAAGGTATAGTCTGTGATTCTAATCCAATATACTTTTTATGAAGTACAGCGAATTGCTCCTCACGGCCCCCTAGCTGTCCTTTGTGTATGTGCTAAAAAGAATCCAGTAGGTTACACAGTCTGGGCTCTGTACATGGAGAGCAAACATAGTGATTGGATCGAGCCGTAAGTAATTCAAGCCAATCACAGGGTTGCTTCAAGAGCAGGAAAGTGAGGCGTGTAATTTGATTAGCTGTTGAACTCAAATCAAAGCAACCTTTTCATTGACTCAGAATCACGGACTGCATCTTTACCACATTTTGTTTTAGACCAAGCCTATTTCTAAGTCGTAAAACACACATGGTTGTGATTTAGCCTACTACAAAACCTGGTAGATTGAATCAGCTGTTAGCAACATCATAAAAAAATCCTATAGCAAGCTGTCTTAACATTTAATAGCTAAACTGAATAGATATTGCAGATATCCTTAATTCAATTATTCCTAGTTGAAAAAGAACATTTCAGACATTCTTCCCATCCACAATGACATTCTTCCCATCCACAATTGTCTTTTCATTCTTGCGGGGAGAATTAACGTCACTTTTACAATTCATGTGTATTGGGCTTTCAATTTCAGATATTCGGCAATTGCATTTTTATATATCCACAATGAACATGATATTTCATGTTTTTTTGTATTTATTCAAAATAACATTATGGATAATGGTTTTCCATTTTGGTTAGTAACAATTTGATTGTAGATAACTCACATAGGATATTTTCCTAAATTCTATTGCTGAAAGAGTTTTAGATATTTTAAATTGTATTTGACCAGTATCAGTTGTAGATACCTTGCAATACTAATACTAGTTAAATGTTATAGTGATATCCCTGATTACCATTCAGACCATTTATAGTGAGAATTTATAGTCCTTATGACTAGGAGAAATGCTATTATGGATATCTAAAATGTATTGGAAAATGTACAGATTGGAGTGTGCATCGATTAATTGTTAAAAAGACTTGCCATAGATTCCTCTATTTTTTTCAGGTGACTAACATGAACATGCAACATGTTGAAAGCAAACATTGGAATAGGCTATACCTATACCCCCACAGCAGCTTGGCGACAGATTGATCTGATTTCACCCAAAGTAAAAAAACCTAGCAACATAGTATAAGTGCATTTATAGCTTATTTATGTTAATCTCCAACCTTACTTCTATTGTCGACATTATGAACGATGTGAAGATCATGCTCTACTGTCGTGCTGTGAGCGTATGTAACGGTCACTGACAGGAAGAGCAACACGGCGAATGCAACCATGCCCCGGCGATACCGAAAGGAACACCGTCCTGTGGGGATCTCTGGACCAGCAGATAACATGGTAGTGTTCAGGTGAAAGACGGAACTGTGCACAAAACGCAAATGAGTTATTTAACATATAAGTAAAATATATTGGTCAGTGAAATAGAATTAATTCTCAAAATAAAAAAATAGTAATAGCATATTGTTTGTAAACTCACCTGAAAGTTTTGGAAGCTATAGCTCCTACTGAGAGATCGCACGGCGCTCACTAGGTCTTGCGTGCAAGTGTTAGATGCGCACACTTATATATAGGCTAGTAGGCTAACTTTCCAAGTCATCATACAGAAGCCTACGGGGTTGCGTCAATGTCTCTAGATACTTAATGATCCACCCACCCCCGTCTTATCGTTCGGCTACTCCACCCCCACTTCCTCTGTACACTTTCAATTAGTAAGAAAGACTGAAAAGATTTCCTGTGCCATGTCACGCCTGAATGCTCTTCATCACAGAGTCTATGACAAGAAGGCAGTTGAGACGCCTTGCTTGCCAGACTTTAGCCTACACTCCCCATTAACTGCTGTTTAGAGACAACTGTCAATCTCAAAACGGACCCATAGATACCCTCGATATAAGAACAATGTAAATACTCTCTGTTCTTTTTCGGTGTATGTATTTCCATACTTGAATGTTTAGACTATATTAAGGGTGTGTGTGTGTCGGGGTAATTCCTGATTCAGGTGTCACGTAGCCTAAGTAGCCTAAGTGTTTTACACATATCAGAATGTGTAGGCCTATGCAAAGCAGGCTACAAAGGCCAACCACATGAAAGCGTAATCTCGAGTATCTTTTTTTTCAAAACATTAACTAACTTTATGGAATAGGGGAATTGTATTATCCATACTTTTGGATACAAAGTATCCTTCTCTTTTCTGATTAGCTGGAGGGTGTCCAATATATTTCTTTATAACGGGATACCTATGAAGTAGCCTAGATCCAGTAAAAAAGTGAAATCACCATTCTACATAAATGCCCTGGAAACGTTGCATGGTAACTACAAAAGCCATATAAAATAACAATGGTCTTCATTGATGGGGGCTACTATAGTGAGCGTGTAGTCAGGAAAGCTAATGAATGAACAAAACTAACGTATTCTCTTATTTTGCCAAGTGGTGTAAACGCGATGAATTCCGTGCTTAAATAACATGTTATGTGGAGAACTAAGCATTGAATCAGAAACAACATGCACATTAAAGGATTCGGGCTTAGCAACAATAGAATCAAACTAATGACGGACTTTGTCTGTGACTAAAAATAGTACTACAAACTAAACAGGCTTTTAAAACGGAATCAAATGTTTCCTTACTGCGCTATACATGGATACCTAATACATGTGTGGCATAAGTTGTCCACGAAATATTGGACTTTGCGGAGAAAACTCCTCTTTGCCTCATCCGATATTTTCGTATAATCGTGGTGACCGTCATGCCTTACAATTTGTAGGATATACTGTTGTCAAAGTAGCATAAATTACATGGAAATAATGGTGTGAGAATGGCTATGATATGTTTAATGTACTGTATGTGCCTATAGTGTATGAGTGATCAATGGTTCTACAGCATGTGATGCACAAAGGTGGATTACACCCTTCTCAAGCCACATCAACTGTATGACAACAATATTGCATATTAATATCAAGAAGAAGAAAAAAATACTTATAGGGTAGGGTAATTGTTCAAAAGCTGTCATCTAAGAGATTTCAAATTGTACAAAGGTATAATTGACAAAAATAAACATTCTCATTTTAACTGTCATTATTCACACATAAAGACCACAGTGTCATAATCACAACCTCTTGAGAAAAAATGAACGTATGTGAACTTGTGTAAAGATGACACCAATAATAGATGCCACAGGTATAATAGGCCTGTATTTGCTGTGCTTGAGATACTGCTTACATAGCTGAACGTTTTTAAAGCAAAAAAGACACCCTGTTGTTTGTAAAAACATGAACGATGTAGTGGTTTAGGTTGTGTGTGTGTGTGTGTGTGTGAGGTTAAAACTGTTGGTGAGTTTCACCAGTCAGGCACAAGTGTAAATCAAGTCTAAATCATGACTTTCAGGTTTTGGGTAATGAAGCTGAGGTTGTAAATCTCAGCCTACACATAGTGTACCGTAAGTCACTCTGACTCAGTGCGGGCCTATTTAATTCAGTCCCACAGACATGCTTACTTGGTGGCTGTCTTGGCTCAGTTTTCCCGGATCATTAGACTGTGCAAAAAATTCAAATAGCTTTTCAGAAACAGAACATAGAAAGAGGATAAATGTCACTATGTTACGAAAGGAGACAGTAAGCATCTGGCCTGGTATTATTATGTTTCACATAAACATTGAAGACTGTAGTATTATATGATAAAATCAATTCTTAGCTTTAACCGTTGTACTTGTATTTTAGAAAAAAACTAAACAAAATACCAAGCATGTTACATTTTTGTACATAATGGCGATAATCACTGCTTTTGTTCATCATTACTGTCTTGTTAATTTCAGATTTCATGCTTTAACAATCAATAGAAATCGGCATGGTAATAAAGTAATATATATTTATGATCCATATCAGAATCAGAATTGTATTTATTGCCAAGTAGGTTTACACCTACCTGGAATTTGCTCTGGTGTATAGGTGCATACAGTAAACATAAAACATACAAACACAATAAGTACTACACATAACATAAAACATAAACACAATACAGTGCAGTACACAGTACTACACATAAGAAAAGTACTACACATAAAACACAATATATAAGATACAAATATATCAAAAAAATGTATATAAAAAAGTGAAGTAGAAAGTAAAATGCCAGGAAAAATGACAAGAGTGCAAAGTGAATGTGCAATGTGCAGTGTTCAATGGAATGTGTGTTAATGTAACACAGACTTGAGGTGTGGGGGCCGGATAAGAGTCCAAGTCAGGTGGGGGTCCCGGGCCTTGTTAATAAGGCCAACTGCAGCCAGGAAGAAGCTGGTTTTGTGGCGTGAGGTTCTGACCAAATCTGTAATATAACCTGACAAAATGTGTCAGAAAATCTATGGAATCTGAGCCTAGCAATTCTGGGGCCCTAGGTAAGTTTTTTTCCCCCGATCCACAGGGCACACAACATGGCATGAATGCTGCTAAACAAACACATAAATATATGAAGGAATGAATAATAATAAGAACAATAATGGTTAGGTCAAGTATTTATGGAGTACTTAACAACTTTCAATGTGCTTCTTGCAGGTACTGTAAGTGTTTTGATGCCGTGATGTGTATTGTGACAATTCTGTTCCCGGTCACAAATACGACCCTGTCAACACCTCCATTCCAACTTTGCTTCTTGTATTAATTATGGCGTTGTGCACGCAAGTTTTATTAGCAAGTTGTATTATTATTATCATCATTACAATTATTATTATTACTATTATTATGTGATTGCACCTCATTCATAAATTATTCTTCCTCCTGCCATACTGTCCGGATTTTACCTGCCTTCTCTCACAGTCCGCATTTATGACTTGTACGTCCCTAAAGTGGGGCGCGATAGTGCAGTGGTTAGCATCACCACTTATCAATCAGTTTGCTGCAGGTTGTCGGGTTGGATATAAGCATCTGCTAAATACCAGTCTTTTACCTTTAAATCACGATTTTCGACTTTTAAATCACGATTTTGCCATTTTTAATCGCTTATTTATTAGCACATTGAAAATGAATGCATGCACGACATGGTAAGATGGGGACATGATGGCTGTCTTACATTATAAACATAAAATAGACCTACGGGTGAAGTCAAGATTCACAAGGTAATGTCAGAGGATGTTGGGCTGTGGTAATGTGACGAGCTAAATTTGTGGACACTTGACAAAATTGTTTATTTGCAGCTGCATTTGTCAGATGAAGATACCAGCACGCCTGTGGATTCGTTTGAACTGTTTTTCATCAGTTTGTGTCTTGCCCAACAAGAAAAAACAGGACAATTGATCTCATGGATGCTAACGTGAGGGATGCTTACAAAGCCACACCACTTCCTCCCTTGGGGAAATCGGATCACAACCTGGTTTGTCATATATATGCCAAGTGGGCAGACAACCAACCACCACGCGCTCCTTAAGAAATGTGTCTCCTTAGGCAGAGGAGGCCCTCAGGGACTGCTTTGAGTCGACTGATTGGTGCGTGCTGCAAGACTCATTTGGAGAGGACATCGAGGGGGTCACACACTGCACTACCGACTACCTGAACTTCTGTATGGACATTGTCGTTCCCACAAAAATGGTGCGCTGCTTCTCAAACAAAAAGCCTTGGATAACTAGCAATGTCAAAGATCTCCTCAATAAGAAAATAAGGGCATTTAAAGAGGGGGACCAGGCTGAACTTTTTTAATTAATTTGAATATGCACATCCACACTTATTGAATATGTCCATAGGCAGAAACACCATTGCACTACCCTCACCATGCCAAAATACTAGACTGTGCTAATGTCATTCCATTTTTTACCAAACTGGGCTTATGGGCAACATGACACATTCGTCAACATCCTGTTGTGGGCAGTAATAACCACAGGCTGTAATATACTATATATATATATATGATGGTTTAAAGAAAAACATGATGAATCATATATACAAATTCGGATTTTCCTAAATCCTATTAAATAAATGACAAACAGGAAAAAAAGAGCTGGTGACAAGGAAGAAAAATAACGCTGCCTTTTTAGTCTACTTCAGTTCATTCATCTTTCCGCTAATGGATCCACTTCTCAATGTCTTTACCTTTTTACTCCATTCAGTCTGGCCCATTTGGTCTCATACCCTTTCAACCAGAAATCCTTTCTCCCTTTCAAATCCAAATATGTAATGCCATTCAGTGGTGACCATCCGGTTCCTTCTGTCTTTCATCTCAGCAGAAAATAAAGCATGTGATGGGGACTTTCTCCAAACACCATGACAAATGAGTTGCTTTAGGGTTCTTGGAATTGATCAAAAGAAAACAAGATAGACTGACACATACATGCACACACACACAGAGATGATTGAAAGGTCCAGTCATCTCTCTTTGTGTGTAATAACTGTACGTTGCGGTGGAAATAGTTGACAGGCTGGTAATCAAGTATGTTTTTCTTTTACGCTGTATGTTGAAAAGTAAGGTGACTGTGGAAAGTGAAAACTCCTTCAGGGGAACCTAACCAGACCCAGGAGGATGCATGCACTTCAGATTGGTCATGAAATCTGTACGGATCTGTATGGATTTCTTTGTTAGAGTATGTTGTATGACTTGTGCGTTGTTAATCACATAATAGGCATCTGAACAATTACAGAGTTATCTGAGTCGCTAACAACTTACATCTGTAACAGATGGGAGAGGAGGAAAGTGTACAAATACTTCAGTTCTCAGGCCTGCTTCCACAAATGGAGATAAATTAGGATACCATCCCTGTGATGTCATCACCGTGTAAACAACTTCACAAATAATGTAACATGGACTTTGGAGGCACTAATGATTCACAACATTCAATGATCATTCACAGCATTCTTTAATCCCTTGAGGGTTCTATTCAGTCAGATGAAAGGAAGCTGGACTGCTGCTGCAAATAAAGTATCTTTCAGTGCTGTTCTCTCTTTCTCTGTTCTCATTCTTCAGTCCTCCCGATCATGATCCGAAAATCATTCAAAGTCAGACATCATTAAGGACGCGTCATTTTCATTAAAAGGCTCTCGAAGGAACGGAGGGGAATGAGGTGAGAGGAGATACAGCCAAGGAAACAAAAAGGCCATCTTGTGTGCTTTGAACTAGAATATGTGATGTATGGCCCCAATGAGTAAATGCCCCTCTTCCTTTACATCATCCAAACTAGAAGTTCCATGCATTGCACCAAGATATGTGACAAGACAAGTCACATATTGCACCAAGACAAGATATGTGAAGTCAAATGCCCCTAACATCAGCTGGGTTGAGACAGTGGTGGAACAGTCCAGTAGAATGTAGCTGATTGTGTTCCTTGTCATGGGGCGACAGTGGTACAGTAGGTAGAGAAGTCGTTTAGTAATCAGAAGGTTGCTAGTTCGATTCCCTGTCGAAGCGTCCTTGAGCAAGACACTGAACCCCTAATTGCTCCTGATGTGCAGTGTGCCATCAGTGTAAATGTAAAATGTGTATACATTGTAAGTCGCACATATGTAAGTCGCTTTGGATAAAAGTAAATGTAATGTAGAGGCGAGCCGTGGCGTAGGCCACACAGGCGGTGGCGTAGGCCACACAGGCGGCTGCGTAGGCCACACAGGCGGTTGCATAGGCCACAAAATCTCACCATGACTAGAAGCTTGTGTTGCCCTTCTACTCTGCTAATGAGCTATAGCCAATCCAAACAGTCCATTGATCCGTGCAGACTTCTGTTCTGCGTGTATACTCTGTGCTGCAGGTAAGCCTGTGCCTTTCACCGACACTAGCTACCATCCCCCCCTGCCTAGAATCAGCTACCATCACCCCTGTTCCTAAAAAGCCAGTAACCAACAGCCTGAACGACTCGCAGAGACATCAAATCCACCCTTCCCCCACATTAGTTTGCATGTGTGTTACATGTAGTATAGTTAGTTACATGTCTGCAATGTGTAGCTATCTGTGGGAGAAACCTCAACTTAATGTGGAAGATAAAGCTATCTATAATGATACCTGATAATGAGATGTAAAGAAAATTAAAGAACCAAATTAAAAATGATAAGATAAAAATAAGACTAATCAACTTTCTTCTCTACTCGTACGACTCACCATCTTTACCAAGGCCACCAACTGGACAGGCTGGACTGGAGCGTGGAACGAGAGATAATGTGTGGCAGTGATCAAACCAAACAGCCAATCAAAGATCGTGATTAGCATTCAAAGTGACCAATCAAAGGAGCAGAGACACCAGCCACTGTCCCCACCTCTAAATTCTCAACATGTAAGTGAGTTCAGGGAGGTCAATAGGTGTGAAGGATTCTAGAAATATACCAGATTGTGGTGGTGTTACAGAGGTAGTCATAGTGCACCATGTTGTGGGGGTTAGAGGTCATAGTGCACCATGTTGTGTTACAGAGGTAATCATAGTGCATCCTGGAGGGGGAGGGGGCTGTGATCTTTTTTAATATCTTATGGTAAATTGTACTTTTTAAATAGATTTTAAATAGAACTCAGGAGTTAAGGGGGTGGATTTTTTTAGAGTGTATCTGTAACTTGCTCAAGTCAATGATTCGCCATCATTACCAAACCCTTGTGATTCACATGCTTGACACACTGGGGAGATTAAATCCAAATATATCTATTTTGTGTTGAGATAGTATGTACATGAATGCATTGAATGGAACATGAGATTCAGCTGCTATACAAAGCCATATCCTTATATGTATTATGTCTTACATTTGCTTTCATATCCATGAGATGCTGATCCAGGATCTTCTTGTTTGTCACAGACAAGCTTGATGGCAGAAGAGGAGCCTCCGATGAGTTACTGCCTCCACCTCCTGCCTCCACCTCTGCCTTCACCTCTCGTTTCTCCCTTCAGTAGCATTTAAAACACAAATCATTCAAACACAAGCCTTCTTTCCAAAGAAATTTCTTTGGACCCTCAGTAAGTAAAACATCGCTAGAACTCTGAAGCTCTCTTAAAACTAGACATTATTTTAGTTCTTTTTAAGAGAATTCAAAAGCCCATTTTAAATAACATGGTCTAAAAAAAGGGTCAAACAATGAGTTGCACTATCAACCTGTGGGTATGACGAATACGCAAGACATCACACTTATATGCTTCTTGTTCCAGCACATAAGCAATTTCTCTTCACCCCACTAATTCCTTCTTTTTTGTCTTCACAAACACATTATTGCCTCACAGGACAGCCCACCTCATGCTTGACCTATGCACAGCAATGATGCAGATGAAAAAGCTGTCACACAACAAAGGGTCAAGAGTCACAATGGCAATGCTTTGTGTGGTATAACAAAAAGGAATTTGGGTATATCTGTAACAAATGAAATGATGCCTTTAAATGTAAATATAACTGCATAAAGGCAGTTCTGCTTCCCTCTATTTCTTCCTGTGAGGCGCAGTATTAGAAAACGGTATCCAGCTAGATTTCACATCCCATTCTGGCTTAGAGATACACCAACAAACAAATTGTGTCAACATTTTATTGAAGGTGCCATCAGGGATCAAGTACTATTGCTGGTGTGAGTTGAACAGATGCAAAGTATTTAAGACAGAAAATGAGAACAAAGGAGGAAATCAATCATTGCATCAGAGGAGGCGGAGCAAACAACGAAAATCGCTGTTCACATCACACTGCATATGAGCAGAGCATATTAAAGTGACATCACACTGCATATGAGCAGAGCATAGTCAAGTGACATCACACTGCATATGAGCAGAGGATATTAAAGTGACATCACACTGCGTAAGAGCATATAGATAGATAGATAGATAGATAGATAGATAGATAGATAGATAGATAGACTTTTATTCATCCTGTTAGGGAAATTCAGGTGTAATGGCAGCAAGGTAATAGGAATCAAATATATACATACAAATACAAATAAATTAATAAAAATGTAAATACAAATAAATAAAATAAAATAAATAAGATAAGTACAACTCAGCTGGCGTATATTAGATAAAAGTTATTATGTTCGGTTGTGGAGCCTGATGGCTACTGGCACAAAGGACTGGCCAAGGCGCTTTGTGGTGTGCCGAGGAGGGATCAGTCTGTGGCTGAACGTGCTCCTCATCTATCAAGTGACTGAAACCATGAGTGCTTCCAGCAGGATTTTTGATTGTAGACAGTTGTAGGCTTGTACACTTCTGTAATACCTCACATCATCCGCAGACTAAGGACTTGGTGTAAAAATCAAGAAATTGACAATGTCGGGGTACGTTACACAAGGGTATTCTTTCATTTCTGTGGTCCATTCGTTCTCTGGAATTCGGTAAGGATTCAAACAGTCAACAATGTTTTTTCCTATTACTACAAAGTTTTTTGGCTTTGCTAATGTTTGTTGATCATTTATATCAAATTGATATCAAAAGTAACACCAAATGATGTACAAAAAACACCAAGATCTATGCTGGCATGAATGTGGCAAGCGAGGTACATTATTACACCTGCTTTGGGAATGCCCAGCTGTAAAAACACTCTGGTCGGAGGTAATAGCATTTATGTCAGAGTCTTTAAATGTAAACCTTCCAGTTGGTCCCAACATATGCCTACTGGGCCTTAAGCCGGACAATGTTGTTGGAAGGACTGCTGTTCAGCGCTGGACATTGGGCTGTTTGGCCACAAAGAGACTCATCCTCCTAAATTGGAAGGAACGCAAACCAGCCTGCTTCACTAAGGAATCATGGCTGAGGGATTATAAGGACTTGCTGAGCATGGAGCGTGCAGCTTCTCTGCTGGGGTATTCATAGGCTCTCCTGTTTCATGTATCATAGTCACTAACTTATTTCTGCTTAATGTCATATCTATGCAATAGTCTTCTGTCTGAAGGTGTCATCCTTGCACCCTTCCCCCATCCCCTGTTGTGTTCTGTCAACTGTTTGTTGTTGTTTTCATACATGTCTGTTGATATTTGTCTCATTGTGTTTTTATGTTTAAAAAAAAAAGTAACACCAAAGACAGTATAACGCATCGGTTGAGAAGGCCAGGTTGTCTTCCAACATGACTGATATTCACAGGTGAAAGTCACCCGTCAAGGCTCCCGACAAAACTGATCTCAACGCCAACAATGCCACTGACCTCAGAGGGTTAAACAAGGAAAACTTTAACCCTCCATTGCCCTCCCATGCCCTGTGGACGCCACTCGTCTGGAGCCAATATTCTTGATTAAAGAAGACAGAGACCAAAGGATTGCTCCAAATTATGAATACCTTTACTGAAGAAGCAGATGAAAGCACATTTTCAAGCACTAAATCAGATATAATCATTTCTAACTTTGTCAACGTCTTGATTGTAATTTCGATTACATTTGCTTTCCTGGAAAATGTGTGTTTATATATATTTATATATATACATAAATAATATACACACAGTATACAAGAGAAGTGAGTACACCCTTGTGCAATATCGCTTAAATGTCAAATGTTTGAAAATGGTCTCACCTTTCAATAATTATGTTATTTCGAAGTTGACAAGTCGCAAAGTAGACACTCAATGCAACCAACGTGGATCCACCCGAGAGCATGGACACAGGTGAGAGAGCCTGTGGTCATTCAAACACAACTGAGCACACCTGTGATTTACAATTAGCCCAATTGCATGAACATTACTATAAAATGACCTGTAAACACCAGAACTTCCTCAACTTTAGGCTGCATCGTGGCTTACGGACATGAATAGACCTGATGAATATTGGGAGCACATTCAAGTTCAAGTTCAAAGTACTTTATTGTCATTGTCACAAAAACAACAAGACAGACGAGGCAGCATCAGACAGCTAGAAAAATAATTTAAGTTGCTGTGCACACTAACTCAATTTGTTCGGCTCAGATGGGGTCCAGCATGTTTGCTGTTAACCTTTCCAGGACTACCACAGCGAATGCATAATCACGACAATGAAGCATGGAAATAGGAGTGTGATGACATGGGGCTTCAAAAGGTGTTGGGGGAGAAGTTTGGGTGGCACCATGAAAGCCTGTGGATATACCAAAATACCAGCTGACCAGATGACTCCCATGCTCCAAAATCGTGGCAGAAGAGGAATATTCCAGCATGAGGACAATTCAAAGTACACACAATCGCACAAGAGTTTATAAAGAAAAAAGTGAAAACTATGGCCTGGAAAAATATGTTGCCTGACTTGAATCCAATAGAACACCTTTGGGGGGATTTAAAGAGAAAGGTAGAGCAAAAATACCTCAAGCAAAGAGCAGATCAAAAACACAGTTTCTGAAGAAAATAAAAGGTGGACATACTTGAATCTTAGTAATGAAAGGTGCACCGACTTTTGTTGCATTAAGTTCTTACTATGGGGCCTGCGTTTTTAAAATAGTAAATGTAAACTGTCAGTTTTTATTTTCCATAAGAGCAAATATACTACTGTTCAACTTTTTTTTTATTTCATTTGACATTTAGGTGAAACTGAACAAGGGTTTACTCATTTCTTCTGTATAGTGTGTGTGTGTGTGTGTGAGTCAGACAGACATGAATTCATAATTTTATTAATTAAATAACTAGTTTTACATTCTGCACACATATATACAAAAATAATTATACAATATGTCAACAAGAACTCAAGTGTTTTCGGTTTCATTTGCCATCCTTTCATTGTCTTTTAACATATTATTTAAATATCAATGACAATACCTACTTCCATTAACCTATATATATTTCTCTGTTAAAACATTCAAACAGGTTTGGGAAGGTGTGACGGTTGTGGAGATTCAGGAGCTTTCCCTCTTTGCTCTTCCACTTCAGTCTCAGCAGCGGCCACTAATTAAGCGGATTGGAGATGCCTGTAAATAGAAACATGTATAAGTATTGTAAGTTATTAAACACGTTATTTTCTATATTGGTCGTCTAAAAGCTGTAATCATTCAGGAATTGGGGCTTTGGGGGCTTTGCTGGTTGCACCAAGTAAAATGAAATGACTTTCCTTTTCAATCTCTTTTACATGCTACAAAAACATTACCATACAAACATAGTATAGAAATAGTGTTGACCTATTCCTTAAAGCAGTGATGGGTCACAGACGTCAGGGTCCTACACAACCCAGTCTGCACCGGCCCACGAGATCTTTCAAGAATGAAATTTCAGACTTATAAAATAATACATAATTTTAAATGTTATTTTACTCTAAATTCAGATCACAATAAACAGAATCAACACTTACTTATTTACAATAATCTAAAGCAAAAAAAAAAAAAAACTGAAGTTGAAGATTGCTGGTTGGGTATTGACGTAAAGTGAGTAGAAAGTTGCCTATTTGACTTTGTCTTACTCTTCCCATGTGGGTGGAGGGAGGGGAGAGTTGGATCTGTGAAACATGTTATATGAAATGAACACATGTAGTAGACCCTTTTTTTGTCCACAGGTAATTCTGGCTCTTTCCGGTGGATCAATCATACCCTGCTCACGGCCTCTTCAGGACACTACCATATGACCGCAGGTTCTGCTTCATAAGGACCAGGACCACCAGACAACTGAACACAGACATCTTTTTCTCCTCAGGCCATCATTCTCTTCAACCCACCCATCCTTCCTTCCCCTCTATCCCATGACAGCCCACAACGTATTGTCAGCAATGCATGCCGACCTGGTGTCCAGTAAGAATTGATTTTACTGGCCACATCCAAAACTTACAGGCCACATTTCCTACCATAATGTAGGCTGCATTTGCAACTTGCAACACAATCATGCTTAACGCTAAATTATTTAGTTTGGAACCATCAAAAACTGCCAAACTGTCAGCTGCTTAGCAACCACAGACGTGAAGCTAAAGAACCATAGAGTTGAGGATGTAAAATTAAAGACAGAAACTATAGTCTAGCTGGGGAAAACAATAACCGTTATAGCTTTTAAAACACACACTTTTCCAGCATTCTGAGACAAAAAGACCACAGAAATGCATCGCTTACTATTGCTTGCTTGGTCGTTTTGAAACCATATTTCTGGCATAACCCATTCAGCAAGTTGTAGCCGACAACTAAGCAAGATTTGCATCAAGGCAATGACACAATGAGACCAGATAAAGCTATGAATCACATTTGTCAACTGGATTTATATCAAACAATCCCAGAGAATGTTTTTGCTGTTGATGGTTCCGATTTCCAATGTTTCCGATTATGTCCTCCTTGTAGAAACAGTTTGATTTGCTGATCACCATCATGACAATTAATTCAAAACCAATACAAATCTAGTTTGGATTGACACTACTGAGGAAGTGCTGAAGGCTTTGGGGGGCAGGGCTCAGACTGAAGCTTCACAGAGAATGAAACATGGTTAGACAAAACAGTCTTCTCCGCTCACCGTCTATATTCCCCGTTTGATGAGAGTAGGGAGCAATCAGATTTTGTGACTCACATTAATTAATTAAATATACAAGATCATATACTTCTGCCAGGCCATCCTTAAAATTATGTTATTTAAGATAAGTCCACTGCAAACAGAGTGCAGATCTACTTAAGCAAACAGAGACAATGCAGACAATAACTGTTAAAAGGTAGGGTAAGCGATTCTGGGGAAACCGACAACGGAAGGAATTCCAGCCCCTTGCTTCAGACTCCAAAGCTACTCCTCCAAAAAACATGAACACACACTTCCTGAGTCCACAAGAGAGAGAACGTTCATCATTGGGGAGAAGAGCACAATTGTACTACTGTTAGCATTGGGCTAATCCATAAGCTACATGGCTACATAGTTCAGGAAAATGACTTCCCCCAAAAACAAAACAACATAATTACCTGTCCAACAGAAATACAGCAACCATGGCGTCACATTTCAGTTCCTTCAACTCCATCAGTTGTCGCCATCATTACCTCCTGATCTCCTGGGTTGGGTTGAAGAGCTAGGTTACAGCTCGTTATGCTAACTGCCATATCACCAACTACAAACCAACAACTGCCTGGTTTCCCTGTGGCGGGTGGTTTTACTGAACTGCAGAGTCACTGCCTGGCAGAATGTGCCCAGGTAGGTAGGTAGACAGGCAGATAGGCCATCCAATAATTTCATCTAGGATTAATTCAATGATTGGAGAAGCTTTTTACAGCCCAGGTCTTTTTTTCTTTTTGTTGTCAGAGCAAAAAGAGGTGCCAGACAAGCCGTGTCAATTATCTCAAAAGTGTTAGGAGGAGGAGGAGGAGAAGCAGCATAAAAAAATGCGTGGATGGAATAATAATAATAAAACTTAAGAGGAACAATAGTATGATTCCCTTGATCTGACAACTTCATTTAGGCTACATTACCAAACAGACCATGCACGTAGTCACCCCACAGGCCTTTCCAGGCTAGTTCCACAATAACGTTGCCAGTTCTTGCTCCTCCTTCTGCGTGTTCTTGTGCAGCAAGTTCAAAAGTGGAATGCCACTCCCTCTGTCTTCAGTCTCTTGCATTATCAAGCCCCTTGAGCACACATTTTATAACTTTGTATAATTTGTATTTATAACTTTAAGTTACAGTCTATAGATAAACGATCATAAGTCAGGCTATGGCTACACTTCAAGATGGTTACAATCTAAACTCCCATGCAACCTTAGGATAAACCAATCTAAACTCCCAGCAACCTTAGGATAAACCAATCTAAACTCCCAGCAACCTTAGGATAAACCAATCTAAACTCCCAGCAACCTTAGGATAAACCATTTCAGTGTAATGCAAGCTAAAATTATTTCAGATATCTGAGTCACTTTTAAATGTTTAGGACTATAAGGTCATTGGACCTCATTCCTGAACGGAGTTAATTACTCCCCTTACGAAGTTCCCGGGAAAATTCTGGCATTCCTGAATGGTTTCTCATCTGGGAAAGGTTCACTATGCAAGTTTATGCAATTTGTTGTTTACATTTGTCTTATTAATTCACTCTATGAGTGTCCGATCATTCCGCATCATCCATAATGTTTGCAAATGCATTTCCTTACTATAAATGGGTCACACAAAGTGTTCTTCTCTTTAACACATTTGTTTTCAAAAGCTGCAAGGCATATGGCCTTGTCGGAATGGAATTCGTTTTTGCATAATCCTGCTCACAGACAGACAAACAAACCGCACCGAGAACATAACCTAGCCAGAGGTAATAATTAAATACAAGGGCGTTGGTTGTGGTAATAGAGCAAATCCGCAAGGTTGCATTCTTCAAATACCGCTATACTGCTGCAGCTCTAAGGCTCTCTCTTTAGCCTCCTTGCCCTGATGATGGGCATCTGCTGTACTCTCCTGCCCAATCCTCCTATAGTCTCTCTCTCTCTTCACTGTCTTCCTGGTCCCACTACATTTCTCCCTGCCCCATTCCCTCCTTTTTCTCTACTCTCCTATCCCTTCTTACACTCAATCTTTCCATCTCCTCCCTTATTAGTGATATCCAAATCCAATAGCTGAACGTTTTTGCATGGCAGTTTTCCCCCGATTTTAACCACTTGTACATGTTTACACACTTAGTTAGCCACAGGCTAACTAGGCTAGCTACCGAAAATTACAGGCAATGTCTAAAAAGCTGGATAACTCCACACAAACTATGTACATCATTAGACTACAGTACATTGACATTTTTGGATTTTTAAATGCAGGAAAACTAAAAACGTTCAAATATTTTCTTTAATTTTCACCATTGCAATTGATTGTTTTGTCCACCCTCTAGAAGCAGTCCACGCACCCACCACACTTTTGGGAAACCCGGAATTATAAGATAGATTGGCACATTCTATATTGTTTTTGATAGCAAAAATCATGAATTCACATGACTGTTGTACGAGATGTACAGATATCAGAGCAGTCATTCGTTCATTAATGTATTCAGGCTAAATTAGCTAAAACTGATAACTACTCCAGGTTAGGCCCCATCCACTCTCGGTTTCCATGTGAATACAGAGATCACTGAGATGCCGATAACAACATTCCATTCATTTAACCTGCCATCTTGTGTTGTGATTGGAATGCTGGGGACAGAAGAAGGGAACCCCTAGACCAAGGATGTAACAATCTGAGCTGACAAAAAAAATTGATTTAAAAAAAAGACTTACTCGGTGTAGTGTCTACATCCATGCTCTTACTGGACCCAAAGGAGCAGTTTCGTTTTGGTCTGGCACCCAAGTCTTTGCTAGAATGTTGGTTTTGGTTGTCATCTTGGTTATTGGTTTGAGGTTGGTTATGGCTTAAAGTCTGCTGTAATTTTTCCATTGCGTCTGGTACGTAGTGTCCACCTTCCTCAGCCACCATCTTCTCAATTTTCTTGATAAGAGCGGGAAGTTGAGGGTGTTCTCCAAAAATATAGTTATTGATGACATGGTACCTCTTGTTGCATTTGTCCACCACCCACTGGAGGTCCTTGCCCTCTCTTCTGATGTATCTCTCGATTGGTTTGTCCCGCAAGACCTCCGCCCATGTGAACACCACCAGCGTATGCCTCCACACGCGCTCCCCCAGCAGCGCCAGGTTCTCTTCGATGCAGGCGCGGTCCACCTCTGTGAACATCCCCACAGGAATGACCAGCAAGAACGCATGAGGTCCTGGTGGGCACATGGAGATTCCGCTCACCATTTCCTGCTGATAGACCACGGGGGTCTGAGAGGAGAACCAGCCTGGCGTGTCCACCACCATCACCTGACGACCACACACAGCCGCTTCGCGTTTTACACAGAACTCAGCGGCGCGTTCCAAGCGGAACTCCTCGCGACCAAGGATTGTGTTACCGGTTAAACTTTTGCCTGGCCATCTCCAACCCAGCAGCACCAAGCGAAGCTCGGACAAATGCTTCTCATCACCAGCAGCTTGTGCTGATTGCCCGTCTTCCTCCCCTGAATCTGGAACACCATGATCTGAAAAATAGAACAATATGCGCTTCTGTTAAAGTTTGTTAGTGGGATATTCATTTCTGTTTCTGATTACAGCCAATCACCACGTTGCTTCAGGAGCACAGAAGGAAGGGGTGTAATTTGATCGGCTGTTGAGCTCAAATATCAACAACCTTTCACCAGAATCACAGACTGCATCTTATTGACTGACATATTGAGTAGCTTATCTTTTACATTAAGTTTATGTGTTGGAAAGCATTGGCTTTCTGAAACTTTAACATATGTTTTGTGTCTTAAATGACACTTTACATTGATGTAGATAGAAAGAACAGGAACATTTGTTATAATGCATACTGCTAGACCTACTTCCTTGAAAAACAGGATAACGTGACAGACATGGATTTCCGCAGATGTGAATGCTACCCCCTGTTGGGTAAACGGTATAATGTATTCGCGTAGCCTGTGTACAGAAACTGTCCTTACAATACAAATGATACCCTAAGACAAGGCAATAGCTCCATCATCTTTGAAATCAGCCTCATAAAATTCATGAACTTCCCTACCCATTGTTACTCTAAGTTAAGTTTTTCTATTCACATAATTTCTTTCATAAAATTGTGCTTCAGAGGAAGAGAAAGGCTTCAAACTTTGCAAGAGGATTGTGTCCATAGTCACATTGTTATGTTTTTGAACCCCCAATTGAACTGCCCTATTGCACGGCATCTACTAAATCAGTGGTCGCCAACCCGTCGATCACGATTGTCGTGTCGATCTCAGAGACTTTCCCTGTCGATCTCCAAAATAATAATAAAAAAAATTCTTGAACATTTTCTGAAGTGTCTTCGGAAGACCAACGTCAGAAAAGATCTCCGCCTGAGGATGTCTGTAGAGTTGATGTGAACGTAATCACCAACGATTTCTCACAAATTCAGCCCTTCCCACTAAATGCCCCTTCTAAAGCAGCTTGCACACTGCCCCGACAAACGCCAACATTCTCCAACATACGCCAACAAACACCGACAGTTGGGTCAGTGTGCGCCAGCAGTTGGTGTTTGTTGGTCATTGTCGGGTACTGTCGGAAGAGTTCAACATGTTCAGTCGGATCGGGTAAAGTTGCAGAATGTCTGCCCAATGTAGAGAGATTTCCAGCGAACTCTAACATTCTGACTGCTTGTTACCTTGAAAACTAGGCTCAACTTCGTTCCACTTAGCGCGTTGGTTTTCTAAATATTAATATGCACTCAGCCTGCTTTTACATACTGTCGTATGAAAAAGTTTTGGCACCCCTCTGAGGCTGCATGATAATTTACTCTGTCTTTACAAAAAAAAGATCACAGTGGTATATTATTTATTTTCTAGTTAACACCAAGTACTGGGGTGTTTTCCAGACAAAGATATTTAGTGTAGCAGTATTTAATTGTGTGAAATGAAATATTTAGGAACCCTAATCATTTTAATGATTTGAATACCTGTAACTACTCAATACTGAATAATTGCAACACATAATTAGTCTGATTAGCTTGTTAAAGCCTTCAATTCCATAGAAAGGTGCATCCAATCATTAGAAAAAGTATTTAAGGTAGCCAATTGAAAGATGTGCTTCTCCTTGATTCCTCTCTGAAGAGTGGCAACAAGGGGCCTCAAAACAACTGTCAAATGATCTGAAAACAAATATTGTTTAACATCGTGGTTTAGGGAAATTGATGTGACCAAGAACACACTAAATGACTTAATTTCAGTGCAACATAAAAAGGAAAATATGTGTTAACCGGCATTGGCATGTTCACAGATCTATGAAATCAGCAGATCTAAGTACAGGAGCCGGCTTACTGACAGACACCTCACAGACTGCCTCAGTCACAGCCATCACACTGACTTGAGTCACATGAGAAATTTGTCAGTGTTGTGTTGTAACTTCAGTTGATAAATAAAGCAGTTCATATCCAGCCTGCTCATTGCAAATGTGTTTTTTTCTTGTTTATATTGTGTGCGGTTAACAAATATTTTCCTTTTTATGCTGCACTGAAATTAAGTCATTTAGTGTGTTCTTGGTCACATCAATTTGAAAGCTGGACCAAATTGTTTAATTTCATTCAATTAGGCCAAATACAAAGTTAAGTTGTAAGTACAGTCTGGAGTCTGGACAGTCTTTTTCTCTCAACGCCTCAATAGGTAGATCTTGCCTGTCACCAAGGCAGAGGTCAGTGATCTTTGGCCAAAAAAGGTTGGTGACCACTACACCATAAATCATATGGCAAATGTCTTTGTTTTCTTACAGATATGTTAATATAGTTTACCAAGTATAATTATGAGATGTATGTATTGAAATGTTTGAGCATGAATCTAAGATTTTTTTTATTATTATATTTTGCCTGGTCACTGAACAGATAAGGTGTACAAACACATTTCCAGAAAGCTTATATCAAGGGCTATCAGGTTCTGGAATTTCAAGTTGGTACAAGGACTGCAACCACATTCAAAGTTCATCAGATTATTCAAATCAATTCTATGCACTAGTCATACCTGGGATCTGTTGGACCAAGAGTTTCACTTCAAGCATTATTGTACTGTATTGTATTATTACTGGATGTGTGCATTATTGTACTGTATTGTGTTGTGTTATTACTTGCTGTGTGCTGATATTGGGCTTATTGGGTTTCAGGAAAATGTTCATAATGTTTTGTCTGTCATCTAGGACATTTTATGACATCTGCTGGTCATTCAAGGTATAACTGGTTCATAAAATGATGTCTTATGACCCGATATACCTAAACTTTGAACACAACATTAAAATGGTTGCAGTCCTAGTACCAACCAAATTCCAAAATGTGATAAAAAAAATAAAAATTTTAAAACGTAATGTACAGTGCCTTCAAAAAACGAAGTTGACAAAATCCAAAATGAACACCAGGAGGGAGAACTACAGCCCTAGACAAATCTCTACTGCCCCAATAGATCCATTGCCCATCATCATTGTCACATACAAATGTTATCCATACCCAGAACAAACTACTCTACATCACAGTAATAAAGCCATCAGAGAGGCACATATGAGTGATAAAAACTTGACCGATACAAAACCCTACCAGTACAGACCTATAGTTGGGTCT
This sequence comes from Clupea harengus, assembly GCF_900700415.2. Lineage (NCBI taxonomy): Eukaryota > Metazoa > Chordata > Actinopteri > Clupeiformes > Clupeidae > Clupea > Clupea harengus. Next base: position 25,566,894 of record NC_045168.1, read on the forward strand.
TTAGAAGGTCTTTAATATGAAAAGCTGCTGTGGTTAATGAGCTGTCCAATCCCTTCAAGATGCAGAACAAAAACGATTCTACGCGCTAATTACTTCTCAACTCAAGCAATGCTTTCCTGTTCAGATGAAGTAACAACTCACTAAAGAACCTGCAACTAATACAGAACCCTTGACACTTACTAGAACTAACACTTACTGCACTTGTCTCTCTGCACTGGCTCCCTATCAAAAGTAGAATTGATTTCAAAGTACTCTATATAGTATAAAGCTCTAAATGGTCTAGCCCCAAATGACCTCAAAGAATTAGTTGTCCTCTACACAGCCCACCTAAACTGCTTCAGTTCCAGAGCGCAGGTCTCATTGTATTTCCAAGAGCATCAAAAAGCACAATAAGAGGCCGAGCCTTCTGCTTTTGAGCTACCCTCCTGTGGAATAATCTTCCTGTCTCCATCTGAGAAGCAAATATCCTTTCCATCTTTAAGTCCACACTAAAAACATTGCAAATCTGAGGTGCTTTCTGAAGCATATATTTTCTGACATAGAGAAACCATAACAAACTAATTGGGTTATCCTTTTTCAGCATGTTGGGGTTGGTAGACATGCCAGATACCAAAATCAATGTGTGGAAGCACTAAAAAAGTTTCTTTTTTTTTTCATAATATTTCCCCTTTGAGGCCTTTCATCACAGTCTATTCAGTATTAAAGATTTGTTTTTGACAAGCTGTTTAAACCAAGCCCATCAATAATTTGATCTTAATCAGAGTTTTGTTTCTATTTTTACAGTACAGATTATGGATTTTTTATGTTTGCTGAAGGCAGATTGATGAAGCACTGCATGTTAACTATTCCAAGTCTTTTCAATCTTGAGCTCGGTTATTTCAATGTCCACCTGCTGCCCTTGATGTAAACATTTGTAAAAGTCCTAGGCAATTATTTGAGAATTCAATTTGTGTATCTTTTTTCTAAAGAATATATGAGGCCGATTACAGTTGTTTGTTGCTGTTGATAAAGTGGCTTTGATCGAGGAAAAAGTACTTTTTAATTTGAATGTTTTCTGTCTTTGGTTAATGTCCAACAATGTGGGAAGATTTCATACTGTGTGCTTTTTAATAGTGGACATATAGAAAGTATTGAGTAATGTGTAATAAATGCAATTGTAATAGATATTACGTTGGCTTTAACCAAATTACTTTATTAAATAAATAAATCTGAAATAATATGCTCAGAGTCTAGAATTTAGACTCTAGTGTAGAATTGCCTACGTCACTGAATATTATAATTAAGGAAATCACACTTTAAAAATCAATGTCTGGAGTAGTTGAGTAGTTTCAACTCAAATATGGCCAATTGATAAAGGATTAAATCAAGTTACGTGATTTACTGATTTAGTTAAATGATTAACAGTACAATTTGACTATACACACACAAACACAATTTTTATTTACAGTGGAATCAGTGATTAGTAATCAGATGAGATGGTCATCCGTGTTAATGAGTTGCCAACAGCTGTTCTCTAGGTCGAGAGGCCGAAGTGGAGCAAAAATGAAACAATTTCAGTGCCACTGCACTTCAGGCGGCAAGAATGAAATATGGAGGGAAAGTGAGAACCTACGCCCCTAGTGGTTGCGTTCCTAACAGAAAGTTGTTCCGCTCAACTCTTTAGAAAAAAAATTCGAAACAATTCAAATTGTGGCTAAAATTAAAATATGATAACCAGAATCAATGACGTCTATCTCAAAAGAACTTTGTCTCCATTCCACTAACTTTTGGATGTGGACCGGATATAAATACACATATATTTTTTTTAAACGTCTCTATGGAGAACCCATTCATTTTGCCCCGCGCTAGGAACGCTACCACCAGGTCGCCTCGATTAGTGTTACTTTTGGTAACAGGCCTACTCGAAATATGCGGGGTTATTTGAAACAAAATTCGATTCGAATTCATTTCGCAAATGTTAGCCATCTGACAGTCGGTCTATACACCTAATTACCTTACAGCGAAAGTAAACGTGGTCTACATGAAATGTTACCTTTGTTTCCATCACACAGCAAAATGACCTTGTACTTTAAACTGAATTTACTGATCCATGCCTCTTACCGATAATTCAGCATCACTGTAATACGTCTCAAAATGGTTAAACAAGCACGACGACCAAGTCGTCAAAACCCTTACGTTAGCTATAGGTGCGTTTCTCCGTCTGTTGTCCTCTGGATAGGCCGAGGCAAACTTTATAAGCCAGCAAGCTACGTCAGTTTCTCATAGTTAATGAGGTGCTGACTAAGCTCTTCAAATCGGTTATCAAGAAAATTGTTCAAATCGTCTCAGTGCAGCAGCCTGATGACAACATTAACTTATCTGACTGAAGGAGAACTACCCACACAACATCAAATTATGGTGCTGAACTTTTCTACTACGAGTGAGACGTGTCACATTTTACTAACATTTAGGTAAGTTAGCATTGTAAATTACGTCTGTCCTGATAACGGCGATAAATACATTGTGATGGTTGACTGGGTCGATCTGAGAAGTTTAGGATGAATTTACCTGTTGAGGCGGTTTTAATGGATTCCATCCTCTTGTATTTCAGATTAATCCAGATAGAGAAGGATTTCCTGCTTTGTGGGAAGGCGGAAGATGGCACTGCGTCATAGACTGATTCATAGTGGTGCCTAAACTCGTTCGATTTAGTGACACAGTACGCCTACATTAAATCTAGGGTTGCGGTCGGACAGGTTTTTTGTTGTTGTTTGCTTAGGAAGGTTCCTAACTGAGTTAAATGACCCGGAAGTATCTAGGTGGCAGCCATGCTCGAAATGCTAAGGAAAGGGGCTTCAATCAAAGACGTTACAAGGGATCACTGACGGGGAAATGGCTGGCGGGGTGGATGAGCTGAAACGCTACATATGGCGGATTTGTAACTGGAAGTCCTGCCCTGTAGGCCTTTTATAAAAAGTCAATCACCTGAACATTCTGTTTATTTCCACCGTTACCATAGCAATAGCCACACTAGGAAAGTTAGTGCATGCGCAGTGAGCAAGTCAACGCGAATAATTAAGTATTGTTTTAGCCTTATTTGAGCGGTTGGGTAAAGATTTTAACGTGGATTCACATGATGTACTTTAAATGGCTGTTTGACTACTATCCTATGTGGAGATACGGATCTCTCCCAATTAATTTAGACAGGAGCCTGCTAGAAACTTATCCGAGTCACATCCTCTATCAATTAAATTTATATTGCGCCATAAACAATACAATTGTCTCAAGGCGCTTTACAGAGCCCAGAGCCTGGACCCCCTTCAGAGGGTTAGCTTTGTGGCATGTGCTTTTTACGGTTCTAAGCCATTAACAGTCTGATTGCCATAATTAGAAATTGTTAGGATATTAAGTACACTAAATATGTATTGTTATTACAAAAGCATTGTTATCTTACATTAAAGTATAATTACTCATGGAAGGACTGTTTGCCACATGAGTTAAGGCAATTGAATGTATGATGCTGTTATGAAAACTAAAATAAAGAAGGTATAAAAAACATTTCTGGTACTCTTGTACTTTCGTGTAGCGTCTGTAATGCATTTGAGGTTAGTTGGAATACTTCCTTTATGAATAGCAATAACTACAGAAGACAGTCAGTACATCCAGTACACACCTGCCCATATTCATTTATGTGGTTATGGTTTTGAAACATGTTCAAATAGTGAAATTGGCATTAATGAGATGGTGTATGGGGCATTAATGAGATGGTGTACTGGGCATTTTTCACATCAGCGGTACATGGTAGAATCAATCAAATTCTGTTCTAATTTGCCTGTACTCTTTGTATGCTTCCACCTGCACACTCACATCAGGGGCATTGGGTGCAGCTCCAGCACAGAAAACGTGGGCTGTCAACAAAGTCAGGTTACTTAGGTCTCCCCTTGAACATGTTTTGTGACCTCTGCCTTTTTGCACACATTGTGCATTTCAGGAATAACAGCTTTCATTCACCGCGGTGGCACACGAGGCAAGGCTAGTGGCAGTGTTGTGGCTAATAGGTTTTGTGATGTGAAGTAAAAACTGTTCTTTTCAGATCTGGATAAAACTATTTTTTCTTTGTTTGCCTCATTGCACATTAAACGTCTTTATTTTGATATCAACGTCTGTTTATTCAAGTATAATCAGCTATCTGAAACATCTATTGTTGACCTGAGTGCTTGGCTTGAGCCAAGCTTGTGGCCTACTGATGCAAGCCACAGGGAGGGCACTACATGAAGGGGAATGCATAAGATATGGAGCTGCAGTGACCAGTAGCCTCCATGAAGGGGAATGCATAAGACATGGAAGGTTGCGAGCTATGTTTATGTTGATGAATTTGAACACCTGGGAAAACCTGAATGCAATCTCTTTCTGCATTTCATAGCGGCTAATAAAAGAGATATTTTGTGGAAAACGCGCTGGTGAGCTGCATTTCTTCTTCTACCTTAGTCTAATTAGACTACAATTAAAAATTAAAAAAAATAAATGTCTTTATTTACATTAGAGATGACATTCGTTTGCTGTTTACTGCATATTTAATTCAAGTTGGACAATTAAGACTGCCTCTTCCCAGATGCTCAAGGGGTTTAACCTTTTTCAACAAGGAAAATGTAAATGTGGTTCATATAGCACCCCCTACAGTCATGCTGAGGTAGTTACAGTTTGGTGAGGACTCTCCTAGTTGAGGAACCTGTATACCTTTTACGAAAGAAGGACTAATAATAATACTCCTTCCAAAAACAACAGGGTTCCTGTTGATGCTGCTCCTCTGTTCATCAAACACACCCCTTTGTGCCCAAATAACACAATTAACTATTAACCTGTTAACACCATTCATTTCCAAAATATCTACATTTTGCTTTGCATACTTTAGACATTGATTGCGCCACTTCCAGACAGACCTTATTTATGCATGCCCAACCCTAACCCTTAACACAAGCCATACTACAGAGACTTGTGCACCACCATGCCTGTGTCAGCTAAATCTTCTTGCAGTTTAGTTTAGTTATGGGGGAGTTTTGTTTGCATCTCTCCCCAGCAGACATGCAGTTTTATCTGAAAGTGTTAGTGGCTAAGAGTAGGTCTAGTCTGAGTGAACAAATAGTCAGAAATAAATGTCAGCTCGAGACCACAATCTCATTTCTTGCGTAGCCTAAACCAACCCTGTTATCATTTAAATAATCAAATAAATGGCTATTTGAAATTGTTCATAACTCTTGCTGGGTTTTGTGTTGAGTTTTTGAAACCCAGCCTAACGTAGCCTAATGCTATAAATTCTAGGACTGAAGGGTAATTTCACCTAGATGTCACCTAGATGTCCCTGCATGATCCTGTTTTCACCCGAAGTTTGTATCATGTATACTCTCTTTCCAGATATAGGCATAGAACCCGGTGCCAAATGTTAAAACTATGTCAATTTGAATTAAGCTACCCTCACACAAAGTTTCCTACTTGCATCCAAAGTATATTGTAACATATAACGTATATGGTTTCAGACACTGATATCTTCTTCCGATATGCTGCAGCATTTGGCTATCCTCTAGGTGGCAGTATTACAGTTAAATGTCCAGTCTGCAATCAATTTAAACACGAAGAAGAAAATGGCTGAACTGGATATCGGCAAGCATTGCAAAATTAAGGATTGTAACCGTCAAGGTTAGTTTGAACACTTTTAACAAAATAGGAGGAAGGTAAAGTACTTGGTGCGCTGCATAGTCTTACTGTGCTTTGAATGTGGAGGTAACGGGAAGGTTTTACAGCACTGCATGGCCAACCCAAAACTAATACGAGGAAATGATTGCCCTGTTCTGCTCATGGTTCTACGTTACGTTCGTCTAAAGACCAAGTTCTAGTCTAGTCAAAAAGTGGCGTAAAGGCGAAACAAATTGTCTGCTAGGGCGTTGTGGACCTGTGGTGTAGCCTACACCTAAAATCTTGAAAGGGCGCAGACGTTGTAGGTTTTTGTCGCTCACTCTGCCTGGATGACTAGATTCGATGTATGCTTTATTATGATACGGCAATCGGCATATTCGAGACCAATTGGAACCGTACGGCTCCCTAAACACAGCTTTGAGCACCAACGTTTTAACAGAGGTGATTCTGCCTGTGAATTTTCTCTGAAGGCACAGTAAAACCACCTACAAATCCACAACTACTAGTGATGAGGACATAGCTGTGAATTTATTTCAACTCATTAATATGTTGGGCAACATTGAGAAGCTAGTCAGCAGCAACACACCAACAATAGAAGAATTTGAACACAATATGTCCGACCCTCATTTTCCAGAGGAATACAAACGCAATATAATGTGGAGTGCAATCATAACAAAGCACACACATAAACATGTCCTACAGAGCCACTACAGACCACTGAGCACAATGTATAAAAATGTCATGGTCATCACACCCCAAGAGACGAACTCATAGGGTTTCAGGTTCAACAACCCCAACTGAAAATGCATTGTTTAAATAAACACTACTTATCACTACATATATACTATTTACACCTTGTGTTACATATACAGCATGAGCAGTGGAATGGTTTAACTGATAAGTATTGAACGTCCGGGGAAAGTGGCACACAGGTTGCTCAACCTCATCACCATCCTGAAAAGGAAAGCCCCTGCCCCCACTGTACTGGCCTCTACTTGCAGTTGAAATGGTTTCCCCATCGGTGGGGATGCAGGCAGAGGTGAGGAGAGTTTAAGCCTGGTCAAACGCATTCTGGCATGTGGGCGTCCAATCAAAATGTCTGTTGTGTTTCAACAGGTGAGTGTCATGATGAAAAACAATCTGATAGTGTTTTTGAGTTATAAACAAAAAAAATGTGATCTCAGTTCATACAATCCACAGCAATGTCGCTGGTACCTTTTGCAAGCTAAAGCTCATGACTTTGTAGGCATATAAGCCATTCGGTGTAATAAAGGCATGCTCAGTTGAGGGAACTTGCCAGTACCCCTTTAGTAGGTTGAATTTACTGACAAATTTTGCCAAACCAGCTTGAGTCTATGCGATTTTCAATACGTGGCAAGGGGAAAGCCTTTGTGACTTTATTGAGGTTCCTAAACAGGACAGAACCGACACGTCCCGTCAGACTTCACCAGCAGGCACTGCGATGCCCAGCTGGAGGCCTGTTCAGTGAGGCCGTGATGAGCCAAGTGCTGGACATCTGACTCTGTGTGTCTGTGTCTCACCCGAGGTTCTGTAAAAACGCTAGCGAATGGGGGAGGCAGCACAGATATTGAAATCATGCTTGACAAGAGAGGTTTGGGCAGGCGTGTCCTGAGAGCAGAGATGGGATTTCCTCGTGTGTGGGGACCTGTCAAGGGTGTGGGGACCTGGCAGGTAACCAACACTGAGCATTGACTGTGTTTGAGAAACACTGATTTATGGGAATATATTAATTTGAGAGCGAATAGCTTACACATGACTATTTAAAAATGAATCTCTTTCTTGTAAAATGTATTCTGATTACCACCTAATTAAATTGTAACCGTATCTAAATACTGTTACTCAAATCTTTAATCTAAATATGCCAATTACGCGTCGTTGTAGAAACTCCATTCTACGAGTCAGCTTTTTTAGAAATCTTCCAAAATTAGTTCAAATGTATTGATTAAATTGATTTATTGTCCAGCTCTAAAAGTATCTTTGTTTCTGAAATCACAAGAAGTCATTGAATTGTAAATACGTCGTCTTACACTTTCTGTCTGTACTGTTTAACTGACTAGAATGTAACACAGGATGGTTTGTGAATGTTGCATCATTAATCCCAATTCTATTAATTTTCTTGTTTTAGACTTTTTGCCCTTTACTTGTGATGCCTGCTCTGGTGTCTTCTGGTAAGATTTAACTTCATAACATTTTAGGCATGATAATTCAGTAGTTATTTTCCAAGCAGTTGCTTTGTTCAGTTACTCTTTTTTGAGTCATCATTACAATGCAAAAAGGGATATATTTGACTTGAGTTATTATAATATTTTGATTACTAAGTGAATTAGTAAGAACAGCTTTGCACACTCTTGGCATTCTCTCAATCAGAATCGTGAGGTAGTCACCTGGAATGGTTTTCAATTAACAGGTGTGCCTTGTCAAGAGTTAATTTGTGGAATTTCTTGCCTTCATCAGGTGTGTTGTGCAGAGGTAGGGTTAGTGTACAGTGAATAACCCTATTACTACTACTACGACTACTGTACTAATCCATATTATGGCAAGAACCACTCAACTAAGTAAATAGAAATGACACAATTTGTATCCTCAAGTGCAGTCATGAAAACCACCAGACGATATGATGAAGTGAATGTCCATATTGTAATATTTATTAGGAGTTCTTTTACTTTTGTCTAATTGTCTCATTCAGCTTGGAACACAGAAGTCGTGAATCGCACTCATGTCCTCAGGTAAGCTGCAGTTTAAACTTTAACCACTTCAACAACCCTATTCATTTATATTCATTATCATGTGTATATTCATTATTCATGTTTCTCATTGTATTTCCATCAGATTGTATTTGTGTGACAGCTTTGTCTAATGATGTCACATCCTGCCATAGCCTGTTATTGCATGATTTGTACTTTGTCTGGTGTTGTGCCGGGGGCTACACGAGTCTCTCAGAGGAAGGTGGGGTTGGGGGGCTACACGAGTCTCACAGAGGCAGGTGGGGTTGGGGGGCTACACGAGTCTCACAGAGGCAGGTGGGGTTGGGGGGCGACACGAGTCTCACAGAGGCAGGTGGGGTTGGGGCAGATTCAGGCAGGCAGTATATTTCCTACACTACACTCGACTAGAGTTTCTCTCTGCTCACCCACCCACCTCACTTACAGCTGAGAAAGTCATTTGCGACAGCCAACGCATCACACCTTTTCGTGTGTCACACACATGAGCACAGAGAAAGGGTTGAGGGTAGCTCAGTTAGGAGAGCGCCAGACTACAGGTCTGGAGGGTCCTGGTTTGAACTTGGGCCATGGCATCACAGACTTTTAAGTGCGTACCCTCATGGGTTCACACACACAAACACTTACTTTAAACAATTGTTGGAAAGTAGCATACATTTAACTATATTCAGCACAAGTTGCATGTCATATTTCTCTAAAGGCACCATAAACTATAAACATGTAAAAAGTGCTTTACTTGTGCTGGACTACACTATGTGAAGAATAGCGTACCGTAGCATACCGCATAACCACATTACAGTCTTTTATGTCATTTTCTAAAACAAACCCATGTATTTCATGTACAAATACTATACCTACACCCCTCCCCACCCCCTCCCCACACACACACACACACACGCGCGCACACACACACACACACACACACACACACATTCCCACTCACAGTGAAAACCATTTCTTGAGCGCTTATTTACTGTTACAGTGTCATGTGGGAATGGACCCTAAATGTTGAAATTGAATCGGTTATTGGTCCCCTGGCACCCAAGTAGGCTACCATAAACGATAACGTTCTGACATGCTTGCAGCGAGAATCGCAACCGTTGAATTAACGTGTTTGGGAAGGGAAAGGGGGATGGGGGATGGGGGACTTCTCCCCCTCTTTCACTAACGTTACATCGATGTCAGAGTAAGCCCTTGCTCCATTGATGTCCCGTTATTTCCCTTCAGACTCCAGAGGGTTAAGATGACCTGCTCCTCTCCTTCATAAACATGTTTCATGTCCCCTTTAATAAACTGCACATGTTTTATGTCCCCTTTAATAAACTGCACATGTTTTATGTCCCCTCACTAAACTGCACATGTTTCATGTCCCCTCACTAAACTGCACATGTTTTATGTCCCCTCACTAAACTGCACATGTTTTATGTCCCCTCACTAAACTGACCAAATTCACCATGTTTTATGTCCCTCACTAAACAGACCAAATTCACCATGTTTTATGTCCCCTCACTAAACAGACCAAATTCACCATGTTTTATGTCCCCTCACTAAACAGACCAAATTCACCATGTTTTTTTCCAGGAGCAGGAGCAGGTGCAGCGGGAGCCGATTGTTTCGGGAGTCTGCACTTCCCACCCATGTACATTTCAGGAATGTAAAGGCAAGGAGCTGCTGCCAGTCATCTGCCGCTGTTGTGAGAAGCACTTCTGTCTTGCGTAAGACTGCTTATAGGATACCACCATAAAGAAAAGTCAAGTCTCCACTGCAAAATGTTCATGTTTTAAACCCTTCAGTGTGTACTGTCACGCTGCTGCTGTTTAAAATGTTGTGAGATTTATGTTCCAAAGAATATCTGTGGGCCCCCACTAGTAAATCATCATTATCATCATTTATTTAGAAAATGATCCAAAGTAAAGCTGAGAGCTTAATTTCAAAGATGAGAAGTTTCACATTCATTTACCCCCTCCAATAATATAGGCTGCTGTGGAAATATACTAACCTGAAGTCAGTTGATAAAGAAAATATTTTGTCCTGTTGTTGGGGGTAAACTCCGTTAAATGCTAAAGTTAAGTGCTACTTCTTGTAACTTCGATCAGTACGTGTGCAAACCAACACATAATTATGGTCATACATTTTACCTTGTTTTTACCCTGGGTGTAAAAAATATCCTCTGTGAAATTACTGGATATGACTGATCACAAAAAGTATTGTTTTTAACTGTGAACCACCTGTTATTAACACTGTTAATGGCAAAACATTTAACAGTTATTGTGGCGTGTGCAAAGGTTTTGGCACCCTGGCCTAAGATCTCAGAATATAATATTAATTGTTAGGCCTTAATTGACGCGTTAGGACTTGTAAAGCAGGTCAGCAATTGTCTTTTGGGATTATCAACTCGTGCTCAAGCTGATGAATTCTCTTCAAATGTTCCACAAGGGGTGCTCAAACTTTTGCAGAAATGGCTTTTTCCAAACAATGTAATCAGTGATATTTTTTTACAGACATAGACATCCAGATGATCACAAGTGTGAAAAACTTGAGACACCCAAACCACGAATGGCAGCCACAAAAGAGCTGGTCCAAAAGATTGTTGGTGAGTTGGATTCATTGATCTGCGTCAGATGTGTTTTTATTATGACCTCTATAAGGGCAGTGCCGTGCTTCTTCATTTAACCCGTAAACATAAGTTCGGACGTGAACTAAGGTTAATGAGGAGTTGTTGATGCATACTTACCTTTCAGTATTTCTACTGATATTAAAGGTTAGATATATGATGGGCTTTGGAAAGCACACATTCCTCAACTCACAAGCTAAAACTATATTGGGCTGTAGTTTGGCAGCGAAAACTGTGCGGGTGAAAAGTGAAAAGGGTGACGAGCAATACCAACAGTGTGCTGTTACATGTGCATCAGTGATAATGCATTCAGTGGTTCAACAGTGTTTCATCTTCATCAACAGTGCTTCATCTAGTTTTATTCAAATGATGCATTTTTTTTCTTCACTCTGCACTAGTCAAAAAATGCAAGTGCGTTTAAAACCCCAGTAAGTTGATCTGGGCCACACATTACAGCTCTCTTTCAGTCAGGCAACTGAGCACCTCTCATGACCCCAAGGTTGCAAGGGCAATTTTACACAATGCACTAAGTATTTGACCATTTGAATTTTTCTCTTGTGTATTTCTGCCAGAGTCAAAGAAGAGTACACCACTCAGTGGACGTCGTAAAGGAGCGAAGAACAGTGCGACAGCAGCAAAGGTTGCACTCATGAAATTAAAGATGTGTGCATGCGGAGATAAAGCAATTCCACAGGTACCAGCACAAACAATACTCACATTCTGTGTGAAAACTATGAATCTAAAAACATACAAAATATGACATCTCTGAGACTTTATATGCATGCTAGGTTTTGTCATGGAAATCATAGAGGTAGAATGTGCTTCACTTGAAACAAGGAGAGGAGGCCAAAATAATGAAACAGCCATGAAAAATGCCTTTAAATGTCTTTAAGCAGAAGCATACACAGCATATACAATCACTTGAGTGGATTCTTCTGCAATTATGAATTTGAATCCTATTTAGCACCTCATGTCTAAAAGAGGGCTAACGGACAGAACTTTTCAAAGTTCGTGTCCAAAGTAAGATGAGGGACAAAGTGCCAAAGGGGCCCAACAGTTGGTACCATATTTGCAGGTCCATCAGTCACACAAAAACGCAACATTTCAATGGGAACAGTGTCAATTATGATGATGGTATAGGCTATACATGTGTGTATAGGCCAAATAAGTAATAATAAAACAAAACATCTGCATCTTGCATTTGCCCTAAACCACCTGTTCACCAGACTATTGATGGTTTTATAAGGTCGTACTGAATCTCGCTGATTGCCACGAGGGCTAAAAATGAAATATGCTCATGGTGACTTGCAAAATGAGTGTGAATCATCAGGTAAGGTCAAGTAAGGTCATATAGTTCAAACGTGAGGTGTAGGTAAGGTGAAGTAAGGTCATATAGTTCAAACGTGAGGTGTAGGTAAGGTCAAGTAAGGTGTAGGTGTCCACAATCTTCAGAGCCTTCCATAATTCTGGCCTCTATTGGAGGATGGCAAAATTAAGCCATTGGATTATGAGATCCACATTAAAACATGTAACAGTTGCCAATGCCTCAAGAAACACCATTCCCATAGTGAAATATGGCCATGGTAACATCATTAGAATTGATGGGAGAATGAATTGAAATTAATTTCTAATAATAATAATAATAATGATGATGATCTCAAAAGAAAACCTGTTGCAGTCTGTTGTAAAACTAAGACTTTGGAGAGGGTTTACTTACCAGTAAGACCATTACAAAACCGTAATGCACAAGTGCTACTGTGTAGGAGTTAAATGCAAGCAGAATATTTAGCTTAATTGAGTATAAGTGAAATGATGAAAATACTGATTGAGAAAATGTGTATGATATGATACATGATATGTTTATTATACATATAACAATTCATGTTACTGATTATAGTCTTTATGTAGAGGATAAGTGCCCCTGTAGTCTTTACTTCACTGTTTTGTCAAAAATATAGTCTCTCAAAAATGAAACAGTTTCAATTGTTTTTCCATGTTGTATAATTTATAAACCAATATTTCCACAACTCTGTACTGGCCAAAAGAAATTTGCAGGTTTTGAATGTAATTAATCGGTAAATAAAAAATGGCCTCAGGAGCATGACCAAGAATTTTTTTAATTTTTTTGTCCTTCAGGTGGAGAGAGCCTATTTCAATGTGTTCTTGCCTAAAGAGTCCAAAGACTGCTCTCTGCCCCTGTTCTTCTGCACTAAATGGACTTTAGGGAAAGTGATCGACTCGGTTGCTTCGCAAGCTGGTCTGAAGAACAACAACAACATACTCACAGCCAAGGTAAGCTCCTAAACACTGCGCTCAGAGAATACTAAAAGCAGTGTGGAACTCCTAAACACTGCGCTCAGATAATACTAAAAGCAGTGTGGAACTCCTAAACACTGCTCAGATAATACTAAAAGCAGTGTGGAACTCCTAAACACTGCTCAGATAATACTAAAAGCAGTGTGGAGCTCCTAAACACTGCGCTCAGAAAATACTAAAAGCAGTGTGGAACTCCTAAACACTGCGCTCAGAGAATACTAAAAGCAGTGTGGAACTCCTAAACACTGCTCAGAGAATACTAAAAGCAGTGTGGAGCTCCTAAACACTGCGCTCAGAGAATACTAAAAGCAGTGTGGTTTGTAGTGTTTTACAGTCTCATTTTTGACCTTACTCCTCTGTCTGCTTAAAATCCATGTGAAAACATTAACTTCTACTGTCTGAAGTGGGGGCAGACAAATGTCAGTCCTTAAATACTTAACTGAATTTTGTTCAGTTCACCTGTACTTTTATACTAATTGCACTTGATTGCCTCCCTTCCTCCCTGTTCTTGTTCATAGTTGTCTCTCTTTAATCGTGGTGTTCTCTGCAGAAGCTGAGGCTGTGCCATCCTGAGACTGGTGAAGTCATGAAGATGGACGTCCCTCTGCTCTCTCTTCTTGATCACCCAGAGCTGCCGCTCCACAACGGGGGCAATATTATCTTGGAGTATCTAGACAATGGGGACACTGGGCTGGATGATGTCAGAGCATACATTGCAGTACCTTAATCTTGGTTCAGATCTCCAGCAGCACTTCTGGCGTCATAGAGTTGGAAGTTGTCACGTTGAATTGATCTACTCTGAAAATCTCTGCTTTTTTGTTTTGAATGTTTGATTTATGAATTACTGTTATTATTATATATTGTAATTGTTGTTTTACAGGTTTGAAGCACACAGTAAATATATGTTTGCTTTGAGCAAAGCACACTGTTCTTTAATTCCCATGGTAATGGGCTTATTGTCAGTAAAAGTGTTTTGGATCAAATTTCTGTTGCATTATTTTGTTGCATTGTACTGTCCAAGATGACACCCAAAAACCTGTTTGGAGACGGGTACAGTGGCATCAGCAATGGAGAGTGAACAGATATTCGTTTTGGAGAGTAGTAGTTGTTTGTCATCCACATCTCTATATCATGGAGACAAGCAGTGAGGGTACTGGGGGGTAGAGTAGAATTCAATTCAATTCAGTCCAATTCAACTTTATTTCGCCATGAGGTCACGCCCTCTTATTTCAAAACCCAACGGTCAACTGAAACCCCCGTCTTAAATAACTCAATTCGTATTTTGTAAATTCATCCTTGTCCATCTTATAGAAAAATATTGCTACATATTCCAAGGTGCAGTGAAGACAAATGAAACAGTCCACGTCTTCAGGGGAACAAGACTGTTAAGTGATGAAGACAAGCGGTAGCTGAATTGGCCCACTAGACCCACTAATGAAGCACTGGGAGCAGGACAAGGATTGGAGGTAATTAGAGAAGTGAGTTCCTCTGGCTTGATCTTTTTAATGTTGTGATATGACATGACACGACACGTTGAACTTTTGATTTCATGACGGCAGGTATGTGTCAAATAGCACAACACTGTGGTCTGAGGTGGGTAGTTCAGCAGTACTTTGAGGGATTGCAAGGTGAAACACCAGTGCAGCAGAGCTAGAATATGGTATTTGCTCTGGGTAGAAAAGTCCACATATTGGGTGATACCAAAGCAGTCTCCAGGCAAAACAGTAAAACGTAAAAAACTGAAATCAACAAATAATTCACTATTTACAACATTTTAACTTAAATAAACCACTTAATACAAATATTAAGCGATATTTACACCGAATGCGCAATTAAGTTAAAAATCACCACGGTGTTGCCCGCCGAGCTTAAATGGACGCAGCTATTAGACGAGTACGTTATTCCTCAGGGTGTTTATTCCTGTTTCATTTCTATCCATTCATACCATATGGAGTGGCTTTGTCCACTTCTTTACTGTTTAAAACTCCCAGTCTGTGTTTTAGGACTTATAGGAGAAATATAAAATGATACACTAAGAAATGTGATTGAATACATTAACAAACAACAGTCGATTGAAAGTTTATTTTATATAGCTGATTTTAAAGCTGATAAATCTTTGGTGAGGCTTTGCCCCACCTGCCCATATGTTGTTGTTTTTTTTTACTGGATTTAATACATTTCATACAGAGCCAGTCTTTAAGAACGTTCTATGCTAGCTTCTATTTCTGATAGACTGACTGTTGTCTGTTGTCAAACCAATGCTAACGTAGTCACCGGCCAGCAGACTTCAGAAAGCTAGGTACACACCTGAAATAAACTCAGGTATGGTACCAGGACATGGTATGGGAACAGCACTGCCCATGAGCAGAAAACTTTGTGGTGGTCAAATCAGCGCAGTGCATTACAGGGACTGAACTACCATCCACCCATGACCTGTACAGCCAGTGCTGCAGGAAAAAGGCCAAGAGGATTCTTTCCGACCCCAACCATCCCAGCCACAGTCCTTTAAAACTCCTGCCATCTGGCAGACAGTACAAAAGCATTCTGACACAACAGATTCAGAGACAGTTTCTACCCTCATAGATGCTGAAGGACCCCCTCATATGGTCAACCTCGTCCAACTTGCACTTGCCACTTTAATTTAATTTAATTTAATTTAATTTAATTTAATTTAATTTAATTTATATCTTCTTCATCCTGTCTTTCTAGCCTTTAAATTCTTGTACCTAATTTATTCTTTTTAAGTTGAGCAGACACTTGAGCACAAGACATTTCATTACTAATAAATGCACTTTTTATGAGTACATGACAATAAACTTGAAACTTGGAGCTAAACTTGTTTTTCTTCAAAGCAGAACATACAAAAACATCAAAAGCTGTCTCAATGAGGAAGTAGGATTTGGGGATCATGAAGAACTATCCGAAATTCATGTAGTACGTAACCACAGAGGTTACCATTTTTTTTATGAACTCTTCCAAAATTCCCATAGATGTGAATGGAACAGTGGCTTCCTCTGCTCTGCCTAAATGGGGATTTGTGACCCAACCTCACGATCTGGGATTCAGGCAGTGGATCGTCATGAAGTATCTTGCTCCGCCTATATAAATTCTTTGGTAACACTGCTCGAATTTCACACTCCAGGAACTCCTCCACCTAGGCTGCTGCAGAATTCATGCAGTGGTCCATCTTCATCCATATAGACTGTCTTGGTCCGACGTCAGAGTGATTCTATTGTTCTGGCAAAATTGAAATGTCTTCGCGAATTTCGTTACTTTTTGCGCCCGTAACGGAGATGGTTAAAATAAACTAAAGAATATTAGTTAATTTAATTGTAGCAGTTACTGGCCTAAGCCGAACTATAACTAGATGAAGTGAAATATATATTTTTGTAGGTACTTCACAATGGATTCCATAGTTGAATCTGCTGAAGTTGACTCACCCAAGAATGGCAAGATAGTCACTACTTCCTACTTAATGAGTTGGTCTGTGAGGACAAACACTAAGAAGTTTTAGTCTAGAGACATCGAACATTTCTCACCTCTCTGATTTTGTAAGGTGAAATGTATTTGACCAAATTATGTTGCTATGAACTCTACGGTACAGATAACAACAAAACCAAGGCATTTCACGTTATTGTGGATTAAGACCATTTGCAGTAACATTGACTAGCTTGCTAGCCAGCGTTAGCCAAGTTTGCGACGGTAACGACATCAAGGTGGCAGACAATCAAGACTGCGTGGACCCGGTGGAATAATGTTTGTCACTCGGCACTAAACTGAAATAAATAAGTACGTCAATGAACTTACTAAAGTTTTGCTATAACTGTAAATACGATGATGGATATGTCACGTTAACGTTACGTGTTGTAACCTGCTGGTGTATTTAGCTAGCTTGCTAGCAGTGGCATGACAGCTGAATTCACTTCAAATGTTTCGCTTTGTTCATTGGGGACAGTCGTTTGAAAGATCTCAATCTATATAGAATACATTTGATCGCAGTCTGTTGTAAATGCCTAATTCGGACGTCATTCGGGAGGCCCGAGGAAGGAGCCCGTTGGCACTGAGAAATTCCGGGCAGGCGAGGCAAAGTAATCCTGTAAGCAGTGCCGTTTTACGAAACAAACATCGAGAGAAGAGGCGGTCATCGTCTTCACGGCGGAAGAGGCACAAACATGGGAAAGAAAAGCCCATTCACACCCAACACGAGCCCAATAGCGAACGTAGATGTTATTTTGAAAGAGACGGGGAGCTAAGGACTATGGTGGAGTACGACGATGTAAGCTCTCAGTCAGAGCGTTTCTCGGGGAGCCCCTCGCCCAAACACGGTGCTAACCGATCAGAGGACCTACTCAGTGATGGAGATTTTGTAGACAGTAGCGGCCCTACTTCACCAGATAGGAGGTCACGAAGACAGCACAACCCATTGTTTTTGAAGAGAGATGGACAAAGTCGTCCTCCATCTGAGAGAAACAGACAGGAAAGTGAACACAGAAGAAAGGATCCACCAAACAATGAAAGAGACTCCAAAGTTGATATTGGGGGCAGACCTGAGAAGAGAAACAACAGAGACGGCACAAAAATCAGCAACAGTAATGTTAAGAAGTCGTTGTCGAGTTTTCCCCAAAGGCCTTTGGGTAAAAGTGAGTCCAAACGACACAAAAGTAAAAGCAGGTCTGAAAAGGACCCCCCTTCATACAGGGATACACCACAAGCATATAGAGAAGAATGCGAAGAACTGCGGGCCTATGGAAGAAGTCCAGGACAGAAGTCCAGGACAGAAAGTACATATGGGACGTCCTGCTCATTCGGCTACCAGTCCCCAGGCTCTAACTACCAGTCATCAAAGAGAAGAGAAGAGAAGAGACTTTCCCCCGGTTCAGCATACTGTGGTCGAGATGCGGATTCATATGATGCACACAACATTACAAAGTCTCCAGGTGTGTACGGATATAACAAAAGAAAGCGATCCCCTGCAAGCCCAAGCTGTTGGCGGAGATCCCCAAGCTATGGCCGACATAGCCCATATGAACAAGGAGAGATTGCCTCTAGTCCCTATAGTGTTTCGAGACGATCAGGAAGTCCCTACCGAAGGTCTTCAAGTCCAAGCCCAGGCAAAAGGTAAACAAGTATAAATATTACACAATTTTAGTTTAATATTATTGCTTACTTTTACATAGTCGTGAACAACATTGACCAGTTGTTTTTCCCATTCCATGAAAAACCATGGAGACATGCTAGCTTCCAATGTGTAGTATCACTGGTTTAATGTAAACCAACAACCTTTGTGAATTTGTGTATATTTGTAAAAAAATTAACACATACAAACAATCTTATTATTGGAAGATAATGAAACTCTTGACTTGCTGTGCTTAACCATAAAGGTATATATTAAGCATCTATCTTACCTGCAGCCTTAAAATCTTTTAATTCAACACCAATAGTTCACCAACAATAGGATAGATGTTATAGATGGATGGATATATAGGGAGATGTTGTCCATATACCAACACATTGTGCTTTTTCGTTTCTATTCCACTAGTCGTCGACCTGCCGAGTCTCGCAGCCGAAGCCCATACACCTCGTCGTGTCAGTCCCGTTCCCGAAGTCGCCACCGCCACTCCCGCTCCCACAGCAGGCCCTCCAGCTTGTCTCCGAGCACAATGACATTCAAGAGTAGTCTGGCAGCTGAGCTCAGCAAGCAGAAGAAAGTTAAAGCTGCAGAGGTTGCTGCCCGAGCGAAGAGCTCCTCCTCATCATCATCATCAGCCATCAAGGGCTCCACATCCGCAGCCTCTGTGCCTCAAAACAACCACACTTCCAACCATGCTACTTCGAAAATGTCTCGACCACCTTCACCCCCGCCACCTCACCGGGAGAGGAGTTCCAGGAACCCTATGTCTAGCAAACCTCCCCCTATGTCACCTCTCGCCAAGACCCCGAAGAGGACATCAGAGGTCCCTCTTGCCAGCAGCAGAAATGCCAAAAGCGAGGAAAATCTGCTCATACAACGGGAGAAAAATAAAGCCATGGTTGGCCAGAGTAAAGAAAAAGAGCAGGTCACCGGAGCACCAGTATGCACAGTGTCTGCTGTCCCTCTGCCATCCTTCCTGTTGGAACATGTGGATGGGGTCAACAGGTGGGTGTAATGCTCATTAGCTCTTGTGATTTAGGCAAGTTAAGAAGCAAATATATTGGTTATATTGATTGGATTGGATTGAATATATTGTATGTCTGCGTTTTTATATTCTCAGCTTTAAGGAGTGCTTGCCGGCACACACAGGAAAACGGAAGCCAGAGAGGAGAGCGAGACAACTCCTTTCAGACCTCCCACTTCCTCCAGTACTCCCTGTGGACACTTCTACAGCCAGTCCATCAGATGACAAAAAGATCCCCACTCTGGCCAGGAGGCCCAAGTATGTTCTATAGCCACCATGTTTGTTATATTTTCATTGTTTATTATTATTATCAGTGAATTTTGTTGATCGACAGTAACTGTTTTCTCACAGAATATGTGGTCCCCGGTTTGGAGAGAGTAATGAGGCGGAAATTGATTGGGGGAAACGATGTGTCGACAAGTTTGAGATCATTGGGATCACTGGAGAGGGTACTTATGGACAAGTGTATAAGGCAAAGGACAAGGACACAGGTAGGAGGCTGCTGTTGTCAGATTCATCTCTGAAAACTGATTTGAATGTTAAGGCCAACACACGGCATACGATGCAACGGCGATCGACAATGGAATAGAATGTATTGAAGTGAATGAGGCAACACATATACAGCGAGTGGAGAGATGGGCCACCTGGCTTAAATCACCCCCTTTTCTATTTTCGAGGCGATTCATCTTATTTGTTGGTTGTTTTCCATTCCAATATTTACCTTTTCTTTTTTCTTATGAAAGGAAGCACGCTAGTCGTCTGTGTTACTAAGCCAATTCAGAATTCCTCCATCGAATTTGACCATTGCATCGCTTGCCGTGTGTTAGCCTTTAGAGGTTTTGTTCTCGTGTTTGTCTTGAAGTAACATGTGACCCTTTCATGGTCTCTGTGACAGCTGAAATGGTGGCTCTGAAGAAAGTTCGTTTAGACAACGAGAAGGAAGGTTTCCCCATCACCGCCATAAGGGAAATAAAGATCCTCCGTCAACTGAACCACAAGAGTATAATCAACATGAAGGAGATCGTCACCGATAAAGAGGACGCTGTTGACTTTAAAAATGATAAAGGTAAACAACTCAACATTTAATGCTGCTTCAGCTTGCAGTGTAGTGTGTCTGAATTTGGGTGTGTTTACCTCTTCACTGCTTTCTTGGCAGAACTTAGATGTGTTCTTTGCTGTGTTTGGTTTATTAATGCCTTGTTTACCATAAAAAGTCACACACAGAGTAAACTGGTCATGATTAAATGTTGAAGTTTTGGTTGACAGCTAAACCTAAGAAGTAGACAGGGTTCCTTCTTACGGAGTGATAAAGTGTTAATCCCTTATTTGCTATTCCTTTTACAGGGGCATTCTATTTAGTGTTTGAGTACATGGACCATGACCTTATGGGGCTTCTGGAGTCCGGCTTGGTGCACTTCAATGAGAATCACATCAAATCCTTCATGAGGCAACTTCTTGAAGGGCTTGACTACTGCCATAAGAAGAATTTTCTGCACCGGGACATAAAGTGCTCAAATATCCTTCTCAATAACAAGTAAGAGAGTTGTAGGAATCCTCCACTTCATGTTTAATCTCTTTAAACCCCATTGTGCAGATGTCACCCCTGCTAAACATGGCCCAAGGAGATGGGAGATACTGCTCATTTTGATTGTGGTATCAGACAAGATGATTAATTTAATGAATGTAAACTGTCAAAACCATAACCTATTCATGTGCTTTTTGTTACTTGTCTGTATCTAGCTATATTTCTTTCTACAAGCCCTTTATAAAATATGATATCTTGAGATATAAAAAAATGTAATGAAATGTTCTGTTTCTTTTAGGGGCCAGATTAAACTGGCTGATTTTGGTCTGGCCAGACTATACAACTCTGAAGAAAGGTAAGAGTTATTTTTGTCTGCCTATTACAATCCTTAAAATAAGGATAACCTAAGCTTTAATACTGAAGCTGTTTGACATCTTATTGTGAAAGGGTTACTGTGTTGTTGTTGCTGTGTGTATTCCAAGCAGAGAATCTGCCGGAACCCTATTTTTTTTGGTTCATTTTTAAGAGTCAAAGCAGTGTAGTTGTGGGAACCCTAGTGTTTTGATTCTGATTATTATTATTATTATAATTTTTATCCGCTAAAAGTGTATGGCCAGCAGAAACCGTTGGAAACCGTTGATTGCTTTCATTTGCTTTGTTTTCCTTAGCCGACCATATACCAACAAGGTGATAACGCTTTGGTACAGACCTCCAGAGCTGCTGCTGGGGGAGGAACGATACACACCTGCCATTGATGTGTGGAGTTGTGGGTAAGACTAGTCTAGAATCGTTACTGCTCTCTTCCATGTTTTATAATGTTATTAATACAGATCATAATAATTACTTTTAACCCTCTGTATGCTTGACCTGTTTTGCAACCATGTAGGTGCATACTTGGGGAGTTGTTCATCAAGAAGCCCATCTTTCAGGCCAACCAGGAGCTCGCTCAGTTGGAACTCATTAGGTACGATTCATCATCATAGTCTCTTGTCTGTTTAATCTGATCGTTCAAAACTACCATCACCATGACAACACTGGTTTGTTCGGTGAGAGAACACCCTTCCAGCCCTGGGGCCCCATGGTTTGAATGTGGCTGAACAAATAAGAAATAATGTCATATACCCGAGATCAGTTCATTAAATATCAGAAGCCATGGTTAGTTTGGTCCTTGAACATAAGTGCAATGTCAATCTAAAATAATTGAATGGTCCTGTGTTGTTTGGGAAGGGACCCAAGACTATGACTAGCAACTGGTTGAGTGTGAAGACTAGAGACTGTGTGTTTCATATTTCAGCTAGACTGCAAGGCATATAAAAAAATATGAAAACCAAGCAGATTATGCAGACCGCACCACATTTCACCAGGTGAAGTTTTGGAAATGTAATGTAGAGTTTTGAAGATGGACCAAACCATTTGGCGTGCTTTGATTCAGGTTGAACTTTTTCATCAGAAGATGTTGGCCGTAGTCATTGTAGGCCATGCCTTCACATTTGATTGACTTCGAAACTGTTTGGTGTGTCAGAATTCCCTGAACAACCCTTTTGTCCGCAACAGGTTTTTTTCTGAATGCTGTCTGATTCGGTAGTAACAGACAGACAGAGAGAGAGGGAGGCAGGATCCACCAGGGTCCAACCGGAGAGCAGAATGAGAACTTTTGTGTCCTAGATGCTTCTAGACGAATTGTGGTATTTTTGAGTGCAAGCTGCAGTGGACGAAGGTCCCAGTTAAGGAGCTCTCAGATTGTCAGGTCACTGACTCAGTCCACAGGCAGGATGCTTGAAGTCGGTTTTGAAAAGAGACAATGAGTTGCCTGAGTTGGTTTTTCTGCAAAAACACTTTTAGCATAGAGAGCAGAAGCAATAAGGTTCCAGCAGCTTCATGGCCTGAACCCCTGAAAATGTAGAACAATTACAAGTGTTCCAGCAGCTTTGCTCCACGACCCTTAAATGAAGCTACAAGTGATGAACAACGGGGTTGAATTGAAACCGGCAGAAGCGGCATTTGGCTCTATTCTGCTATGTTTTGAGATTTCAAAGTGGAAGGGTGTGTGGGATATTTTCATATGAATAAGGGATAGTTTTACCAGATACCTGTTGAATGAGTGTAAAGATTAGCTTTGGGTTATATTTCAGATGAGGTAGAGATTTAAAATAAGAGGGCGTAGCTTGAAGTGACCTAAGGTAAAAATGGGTGTGGTATTATATACCATGGAAGTCTTTGATTTGGGTGGGGTCAGAATGGAGAGGTCAGATTTAATTGGCTGGATTGGTCAACCAAGCAAAACATAGATGGGAGGTGCTAATTACAGGTTTAAAGATGTTGCCGCGAATGTAATGTGGCAGATCTATTTCCGGAATACATCTCTTTACTGTGGCTTAATGTACTACAGTAAATCCGTTGGAACAACACGTCCTTTGTCTTGACTTTCTGATTGTGAAAATAGTTTAAGACTTAGAATTGGCCACCACAGGTGCCCAAACTGCCACACACCATAATTACTATTTGTTTCACTTTAAAATAAAAATCGGCAAAATACATGTTTTGTTCAGGGGTGCCCAAACCACTGTATAGCCTACGACTGCATCCATCCCAAGTCAGAGAATGAGTTATGTCTCTTTTTGTTGCCTAATGGATAACCATACATATTCAATGGAAGTGCTTTGCAAGAGAAGAAATGAATTACTCTGAACATTTCGTCTTACTTTTGTTGTAGTCGAATATGTGGCAGCCCTTGCCCAGCTGTGTGGCCCGATGTCATCAAGCTACCATACTTCAACACGATGAAACCAAAGAAACAGTACCGTCGACGGCTGAGAGAGGAATTTTCTTTGTGAGTTAAGACAGACATGTAACACAACGATTTTTATACCCAACAAAAACGTAATAATTCCAGAACTAAAAATCCAGAACATATCGTGCTCGTCGACCCATGTTTGTATATGTACTCACGTGAGCATTCGCTGTTTTCGTTAGCATCCCTTCCGCAGCCCTGGACCTGTTTGATCACATGTTGGCCCTCGACCCCAGCAAGCGCTGCACAGCGGAACAGGCCCTAAGAAGTGAATTTCTCAAAGACGTAAACCCAGCCAAGATGCCCCCTCCTGAGTATGTGTGCCTCTGTTATTCCTTTGATTCAAAGTAATGTTATGTAGTCTTTTAATCTGTTTTAAAAGCAATGAATGGCACAGTCTCCTCTCACTGATTTACTTCATAAACTCTACATCATATCTGTTGTTGTCTGGTGTAATTCCATTCCATTTTTTAATAATTGGCCTCCATCGTTCCCATGGTAACTCCCCCCCCCTTCAAATCCCCTGTAGTCTACCTTTGTGGCAGGATTGCCATGAACTGTGGAGCAAGAAGCGGCGCAGGCAGAAGCAGATACCGGAGGAGCTCTTGGTCCCCAAAGCACCACGCAAAGAACTGGGCTTGGATGATAGCCGCAGTAACACCCCACAGGGCTTCCCTGTACCTGGGGTACACAAAGGTCTGGCCACCGCTGCCCTTCCAGGTAAGACAGATATAATATATTCCTCTATAAATGGAAATTTGATACTTTGACTGAAGATTTGCGAATATGTCAAACTGGCTCACTCATCAAAATGACCACAAATGGCCAATCACATTTCAGCAGACTTTGTCAATTACCAATAATCATGAGATTTGGTATGCTTATTCATGTTTCATCATTCATTACTAAGGGACGATATAACTGACACACGGCGCTGTCACCAATTTTGTTGTTGTGGTTTTTGTTAGCCACATTTGTAAATCTAGAATTCAAATAGCTTGAAACTGTTGCCATTCGTAATTCCTTGCAGTTATATTTCTTATTTTTGTCACTGAAAACCCTTTGTGCAGCTAAAACACTAAGGTCTAGAAATGGCAAATGTGTCAGATGGGTTGCAAATCTCACCTTCTACTCAGGCAAAGAAAATGACTCTCATTGACCTCAAGGTGGCACTGTAAGAATTGTCAGAATGCACCCAGTTTTAACCCTTCAGCAAATGTTTTTAACGTTCCATTAAAGAACATGTCTTCGATAACAGTAACAAACTTTAAACTTCCATCATGGAGGCCTGAATGCCAGTAACTAACTTCCACATACTTAAAAATCAAGGATGTGCTATTTTGTCTTCATGGTGAAATAATTCTGCAATCAACCTCGCTATTACAGTGCATGCAGAGCGAGGTGCTGTACTGTTATCCGGTGACTATAATTACTATTACTATATCCAGTGCTATGCTACGCTAAATCTCCTTCAAGTTAAAGATTCAAACCATAGAATTCCTGGCTTTAGAGAGTTACTATGGTTGCCCCACTGGGCTCGCACTTTTAAGTTACACCTGATGCGTGTCAAAACTGGTCATATACATTTATGTATGTATGTATTTGTTTGTTGTTTGTTTTTGTTCTAAGGATTGTTTTTCACTTTTTTTCTTTCCCTCTCAGACCCAAAAGCTGGAAGCCCACAGCTGACGCAAGAGCAGTTGGCTGTACTGTTCAATTTGCTTCAATCCAAGAATAACCCAGCCACGGCATCAGCCTCCGCTCAACCTCCCCATGCCATGGACTCCAAGATGAACCTGGAGACTCTGCAGCAGTTGAGCAGAGCTCCTCATCCAGGACCTGTGGAGCAGGATAACCCTTCTGAGACCTTCGCTCCGCCTCTACCCGCCTCTCAGACTCCCAAAGTCTTAAACGCCTCCCAGCCTCTCTCTTCCCAACTGCCAGGTGTGAGTGTGCCTCGTACCCCACCACTGCCTAGACCTCCGTCACCCCTCCCTGCTGAGCACAAAATGGAGGGGGGAGAGGCCACAGAAGCAGCTGCCACCCAGACAGCTGTCACTATGTTCCTTGCTCAACTGCTGAAGGTGCAGCAGGCTCAGCTCCAGGCGGATGGAGAAGGCCTCAACACCAATCCCGGAGGGGAGGGGACTGACCTGCCAAAAGGAGTTCCATTTGGGTCAGCCGTGACGCCTTCTCGGTTGCCCCCATCCAAAGTCAGCCAGCCTACCAAACCCAGCCCTGTGTCTCCAGGTGAACTCTCGTTATTATAAAAAATTTCTTAATTGACATTACTAATTCGAAGTGGATGATTGTTAAGGTTTTGTCTTAATTCCAGCCCTCTCAATTGAACATATCCTTAGATTTCTGTTGAGCTGTAGCTATGTTAAATCGCTGCTGGCTTTAGCTTAAATACAGTTGACCTGTGATTTTAAAGAGGACCTTTTAGTGTTAAATAGCTTTTTAAGCATGTACATGTTCTGCAAGGTTCAAAAGCCCAAAGTGCACGCCAGAGGGACCTAATGACACCGCACCTCTAACCGAGTGTGAATAGAGATGTACAGAATGTGAACAAATATTTTGTTTTTGCCACATTGAAGCATGTAAATCAATTCTATTAGACCCCAAAAATAGAATTATGAACCTTAACAGAGTTTGTGTATTTCCTTCAGTCTACCGTAATGTCCAGACTTTTAAACGCGGTTTATACATTGAAGTCTATGTAAAGTTTTGTGTGCTTTCAGTGTTAGGTATGTAACTTGTTAACAATTGACACATGTAAGATGAGCAGTAAAGACAAAGTAAGACAGAGGAGAACAGTAATTGATTGTATTTTCTTCCTTAGTCAGTTGATGTCTAAATGTAGTTTTTGCTCAAGCATTTCTTGGGTCCTTTGGCTAACTAATTTTTTTCTTTTCGCAGTATCTGATGGAAGTGAAGTGCCGTCTTCTTCCAGACCATTGGAGTCTCTATCCATCTTACCCCCCGACCAGAGACCTCCCGAGCCACCCGAGCCGCCCCCTCATTGTGAAGATCTGGACTATCGACAAACCCACTTCCCCTCTTCCGGTTTTGGGGATGGCTACCGCAGTCATATGATGAGTGGGGAAATGGCTTCTCATACCCTAAGGGAGGTGTCATGTAGTGTCCACAAACAAGAGGCCGCTGCTGCTGCTGCAGGTACAACAGGGCCCCAGGATTGCTTATCTGCTGGAGGTACAGGAGTTGCCACAGCTGGGTCAGGCGGGGGGGTGGTGGTGGTAATAACCCCAACAGCATGGTGTTCAGTGGTGATAAGGACCACCGGTTTGAATACAGCAACAGCCCTATGCCTGTTGAGGGCTCCTCCAGCCGCCACCTCTACAACCACACCATTGCAGGAAAGGGTGTTGCTGCTCCCCTCTACCCTCCTCCTCTGGCAGCCTCAACATCACACCCTGGCCAAGCGTGGGGATCCCCCTCTCAGTCTGTCGCCCCGCATCTCCCCCATGGATTCACCCCTCACATGAGCGCCGCATCACTGAGAGGACGGGGGGGTCCCCCTTTCTGACCTGCAGTCTAAGCCCAGTTAAATTCAGTTACATTCACTGTTCACTTGTGACCATGACCCGCGAGAGGAAATGAAATGAAATGAAATGAATATGCAAAGATGCAGACTAGCCTCCATATGTTTACTGGACTCTTAATAATACTAAGGAGGTGTTTTTAAGACATTATGCGCCTATGTAATAGGAAAACTCCCAGGGCATCTTTGAGGGTGAGCTTTTCCTACTCATACATTATTTTTGGTTTTGGTTTTGTAATCGACAATTGTGTTTTGAAAGTCTTTCACCTGCACTTCCATAGGGAAAACTGTATTAAAAAAAGTTTTGAACTACTGAATGAAGTTGGAAGAATCATTATAGGTATGGGTAGATCATTTTAAACACAAACACTTCTGATTCTTCACCGGAGGATTTCAATTGGACTGTGTAGAGACCAGTAGCACTTGGCTGACTGAATGTATGGAAAGCTACTGAATGACCTTGGAAATCAGGTGTTTCTTTGAAACCACACCCACCAGCCCTCGTCTAGATCTGTTCTACAATTGAAAGACATTCAACCAAGATCGAAAAGAGATGAGCAAACAATGTCTGTTTTTATACTTATTTCCCTTGCCAGAATTTATTAAAGAAATGCCAGCAATAACTTTTGTGCCTGAGAATGATCTGTAGCAAAGCCGTGCTATGTTGGCATGTTTACATGGATGGTGATGGCTGCCCGTGATACGGAGCAGCGATTTAATTTGTCTGTATAAAACGTGGTCTATAGTAGCATGACTTCAGCCATTTTTCAATTGTATTGGGTCGTAAGTTCATCTCATTACAATTTGTAGGTGTGCTGCATTCTTGGTAGGGCTAGGAAAAATATCAATCGAGGGATTAATTTCAATTCATGCTGGGACAATTCTGTGTTGATTCACAAAATGCAGAGATACAGTGGGGGAAATAAGTGTTTGCCCACTTGCAAAGAAATGCGTGATCTATAATTGTAATGGTAGGTCTATTTTAACTGGCTTGCATCTGGCATCTGATCATCTCGCAGGTCTGTACAGGGAAAGGAGGAGATGCTCCATTTTTCAGGGCCTTCTATGGTGGTGAGCACGGGAGAATGGGAGATATTGCCAAGTAGGTTTACACCTATTTGGATTTTTTTCTGGTGTGAAGGTGCATACAGTAAATATAAAACATAAAAACATAGAAACACAATAAGTACTACACATAACATAAAATCACAAATAAGTACTACACATAAGAAAAGTACTACACATAAGAACCAAAAAAACACAATATTTACGATACAAATATATAAACAATGAATATAAAAAAAGTAAAGTGGAAAGTAGAGTGCAAAAAGCAAAACAGGAGTGCAATGTGAATGAGCAATGTGCGATGTAATGTGTGTTAATGTAACACAGACTTAGGGTGTGGGGGTGGGATAAGAGTCCAGGTCAGGTGGGGGTCCCGGGCCTTGTTAATAAGGCCAACTGCAGCCGGGAAGAAGCTGGTTTTGTGGCGTGAGGTTTTGGTCCTGATAGACCGCATCCTCCTGCCGGAGGGAAGAACCTCAAAGAGTTTGTGACCCGGGTGGGAGGGATCGGCCACAATCTTACCTGCCCGCCTCAGGGTCCTAGAGGCGAACAGGTCCTGAAGAGATGGAAGATTGCAGCCAATCACCTTCTCGGCAGAACAGATGATACGCTGCAGTCTGCCTTTGTCATTGGCAGTGGCAGCAGCTCAGGACTCTGCAGTGTCGACTGGGGAGTCTCTCAGGGTGATGGGGGTGGGTGGGGCTGGGTTCTTTCTAAAGTCTACAACCATCTCCACTGTTTTCAGAGCATTTAGCTCCAGGTTGTTCTGACCACACCAGGTCACCAGATGGTCATTCTCCCACCTGTAAGCGGACTCATCCCCACCAGAGATAAGCCCAATGAGGGTGGTGTCATCCGCGAACTTGAGGAGTTTGACGGACTGGTGACTGGAGGTGCAGCTGTTTGTATACAGGGAGAAGAGTAGAGGGGAAAGAACGCAGCCTTGAGGGGAGCCGGTGCTTATGGTTCTGGACTCAGAGACATACTTCCCCAGCCTCACGGGTTGCCTCCTGTCAGACAGGAAGTCTGTGATCCACCTGCAGGTGGAGTCAGGCACACTCAGCTGGGAGAGCTTGTCCTGTAGCAGAGCAGGAATGATGGTATTAAAGGCAGAGCTGAAGTCCACAAACAGGATCCTGGCGTAGGTTCCTGCGGAGTCCAGGTAATGGAGAATGAAGTGAAGGGCCATGTTTACTGCATCGTCTACAGACCTGTTGGCTCTGTAGGCAAACTGCAGGGGGTCCAGGAGAGGGTCAGTGATGGCTTTGAGGTGAAGCAGCACAAGGCGCTCAAATGCCTTCATCACTACAGAGGTCAGGGCGATGGGTCTGTAATCATTGAGTCCAGTGATCTTAGCTTGTTTGGGGACGGGGATGTCTTGCAACCAGCAGCCCAACAGAAAGAACCTGAGCAGCAAGGACCAGGATATGTGTGTGTTGTTCTTAGGCAGTGGCCTAAGCTCCACATCAGCAGTGAAGGAGTGTTGTATAGGACAGCAGCAGACAAATATCAGCTCGTCCTCAAAAGTTCCAGTTGTCTTCAGAGAACTTCCATAAAAAAATGGGACACTTAGTTGTAAAGAGAATGCTAGGCGTGCTCAGAGACACGTTGTTCTGGAGTGAATGTCAGTGTGGAGAGTGTGACTACCTACCTGAAAAAGAAGAGACCTCAAAAGCAAACCAGAGCTCCACTCGAGTGTCCGTTGATTTCCTCCATCGGGAAAGCTCCAAACAGGAGAGTACATTTCAGTAGTGATAGAACATTGCACATGCTTTACACCGGCCTGTCCCGCTAAAAAGAAGGCAGCCAAGACTGTATAGCTGATAAATTATTCGATGACTTCATCCTCCGTTTTGGTGTCCCCAGCAAGCTACACCATGACATGGAGAGGGAATTCAACAACCAACTACTTTGCAGCTGGCCCATTCTTTTTCATTTCATGACTACCAATGGCATTCATTGTTAGAGCTCTTCGTTCCCTGAGTACCAATGGCATTCATTGTTAGATCTCTTCGTTCTCTGAGTACCAATGGCATTCATTGTTACATCGCTTCCATCCTGCCACCGATTTTATCTATAAAAAACTTTCTTGTAAACATCACATGATAAGCTATACAGTGATATCACCGGTTAATGGGTTTGTGGCGCAAATTTGTTCTACTAGTTGAAGAGAAAATGGTGATTTTACAAGTCACTCTGCTCACTGCATTGGAAGAATAATCACCTGGAGACCTCACGTATTGTTGAAAATTGTCGCACATTTTACTAATGTGTTTAGCCTAGTTGGTTAGCTTGCTAGCTCTTAAAGCCCCACTAAGCGAGAATTGGTATTTTTTGCTACTGAGCTCCCCTTAAAGTTGCGGAGTGTAGCTCACTTTTACACAACTGTCGTAAATAAAAATCGCGAATTGAGACCCCTAAGTGGACAGTGTGCATGTGTATTTGTTAACAAGCTAAAGGATATGGAAGCGGCAAAGATGGAAGGGGAGGGGAAACAATCAGCAACTTAGCAGAAGAAATCATACATGGGGTAAATGTACCAAGTGTACATGTGGTAAATGTACATAATACATACAAACATCATATGGTATATACATGATACAAATTAGCTTAGTGGGTATACAGTGTGCTCATATGGTTACTATTACAAGGGTAAATAGAGTAGGAACAGAAAACATGTCGATGGTAGCAATTATTTACATTGCAGGAAAAAGCTAGCATAGAGTATGGGGTAGAATAAGTGTATAAAAGTATGGTGGGGATGGGTACGTGTAGGCCGAGGGTTTCTAAAAGTTTACAAGTTCAGCTTCTGAATCCTTGTTCTTAACCCTGCAACAAAATACAAAATGTCTGAGTATTGAACTTCATACTCCCCTGCATTTGCTTCTGTGTATCGAGGAGGGTCACTTTATTTTTTTTCCACTTTGTGTCTGTTTGTGCTCATACATAGTTCTCAGTGCTATGGTGAAATGGAATATAATCTCCCTTGTGTAGTTTTCATGCTGTTGGGTACTGTTTTTTTTCCATGCCACAATCAACTATAATCTAAGTGAGGGGGCTGTGCTCATATTATTTGTCATATTTTCCAGTGTATTACTTAGTCTACTCTCCCTCCACAGGTTACACTGGGCTCTAAAGTTGTGAATGACAAAAAGATTTGCAATGCTTAACATTTTCACTTTTACTTTTCAAATCAGGCTGTCTGTTTGATCAACCCAATGGCGTAGATGAGACACTACAGGCTCAATATAATGTCAGTACTATTTCTGAGGAAGAGGGTATCTTATCTCCAAGAAATGTATTTTCCTTCTCATTCATACAATTTACGGTTCTCCATGTGTTGTGTAATTTCAGGTGCATGAAACGCTCTTTGGATCCCGTCCAGTTAGACCTAAATCACCTAAAGCTTGTCTCCATCATTGCTGAGCCTTTGACACACATTTCTAATTTAACACTCTTCTCTGGTTCAATTCCAAAAGTCTGGAAATCAGACTCATCTGCATAAAGAAGGAGATATAAAGTCCTAATAAATCCTTATCAACCCGGCTTCAGAGCTGAGCATAGCACCCTTACCATCCCCCGCCCGATCCAATCCTATAAGTGACAAACTTTAAAATCTTTGTTTTGTAAGAATTAAAAAAAGCCTGTGCAATGTTAGAATAGTAATTTGTCCTTTCTGGTGTGCTCTGGCAATACACATTTCCCATGAGCATATTTCATGTGAAGCCTGTGTATGCATTACAGGCACTGTTCTTACATTCATTCAGACTTGTACCAATTTTCAGTGAGGTGCAGACTGAGATTAATATTTTATCTCATCCTCAATCTGGTCCGGGGTAGCCTATGCTGGATAGCACGAATTTGCAACAGCTAGTCAATTGTAAAAGGACTAGACTGTTTTCAATAGCTATGTATGAGAAAAGAGTAACAAGGTTGATCAAGGTGCGAACTGAAAAAAAATACCATTGTTTCCTGCTATGAAGATCATTTACTATTGGATGGTGTTAAGGTTCAATGAGTCATGTGCAAAGTCAAACTTTATCTCCGCCAACAAACAATCGGATAGATAGACGATGTCCAAACAACAGAAATACAACGTTTCAAAATGGAACTTGAATGTATTTCAGACATTACGACGCACAACCCAACATGCCATTGATGGCGAAGCAACGCTGACTTTTGTAAAAACCAAAATAAACACATAAACACACGTGTATCATTTGGAACGTCTTTAGCTGTCTTGGAGATTTATGTGTGCTTATTTGGAAACTGCCTAATTTTTTCAAAATCATTGAGCTGGGTTATTTAATGAAAGCAGTTTTAATGTTGTATTTTACATTTGTGCTGCTCTTGTTTTTATTCAAAATACTATGCAAACGAACTCTGCGTGAACAGTTGATCCCCCAAACTAAGTGACAGTTCTTCGTATGACTTTGCTTGAGCCAGTTGCCTTTACTTGCTCTCCAAGAGCATGCGTGGTGTCTGCATTACAAAGCAACAGGCTTGCCTGCCTACATTCACATGTCCTACCACAGTTGGCTTTCTTTGAACAAGATGACTGGTAACATGTTGAGTGTTGTTCCACGTCTTAGAAGAATACAGCTGATCTCTCCGCGCATCCAGATGAGTCGACTGAAGTTCACAACAACTATCGGCAATCAGCCACAAGGTAGGCTATACTTGTCCTGCCAGGTCCCCGTATTAACCGTCAATGGTCATTCTGTTTTGGACCGGAGGCATTGCGTTGTCTTTTACATTGTAAGATGAATATTCGAGTAATTTATATGTGTCCCTGTTGGTTGTGAAAAACAAAAACATGACGTCTTGGTTTGGGGAATCTACAGTTAAGGTTATGTAGTGTCCGTCCTCGTGGTCTCCTGGCATCTGATGTATCTGTTTCATGCCTCCGTCCTCGGTAATCTATGAAGTCACAACAGTCCAGAAAATATCTGGGGGCATCTCATTTCTTTAAATGCTCCAGAAGAACGAGGAGGGAGGGTGTGGAACTGTATAGAAAAGGATTTGTGTTATCGGAAATCTAATGCGTTGAAGGGTCACGTAATTCAAATGACTGTTAAATGAGAAATTACCTCTAAATTTGGGGGCTACTGCAGGTTTATCGTACATTCAGGCAGCTGAGAAAGTTCCCAGTTCGGAACATCCCACTTCCGAGTTGAGAGCGTTCACATAATGACAAGCAGACAACTGTATAGAGTATGGGAGCGGAAGCTTGTAGTTTTTAGTGTCAGCGGGGGCATGCAACTTGCTAGAGTACATCATAGAACTTGTCGCGTTTGTGACGTGGTTGTTGTGCTGCTTTGTTTGCCAGGTGTGGGTTACAGACAGTCTGTGGATGTTGCTACGGTCCCCTGGTGTGCCTCTCTAGGTGAACCTGAGGGAGAAAAGAAATACAATAATCAATTTAGCAAACATTAAAAAAAAATGCCAGTGTGTACCATACCAATACAATGTCACTGAAACTGAGAAATTGATGTTATACAAGTGATGATGTGGAGGTTGAACAAACAGTTTTGAGAATTTTTGCTTCTGATCTGAGAAATGTGCCAAAGCGACTGAGAACTGTAAAAACAAGTATTTACCTTTACGTTTGAATCAAAATAATGCAAGTTGAAGTGCCAGTTGCAAAATGCATTGTCATAGTCCAATTTGTACACTGAATTGCCAGTTGCAAAATGCAATTTAATTAGAATACAGAGGTCCAACAACCATGATGAAATACTGTGTTACATAATTTCATTTATGAAGACTTCATGCTGTTGTCACATTGACTGTCCACCAACATGTAGCTTTAGCTCACTAAATTCTAGCTCACCATAAACAGTTAAGGTGCGTAAAAAAAGATACAGTGGTGGCCAAAATTATTAGAACACTTGGCATATTTAAGAGGTTTGCGTTGATTTTGTTGAATTGGCCATTAAAATACCCATAAAACGAATGAAATATGCTCTATAAACCATAGAATAGAGCCAGCATAAGGAGATTTAGGTCATTTTCCTTACATAAAAGAAGCTAGGCCTATTTCACTGTCACTGTCACACAATCATGTTCCTTCACAGAACAAGCCAAATTACTTTTGTACTCATTGTCAGGTGTGATCATGGTAAAATTGATGGTGATGCAAGAGTCTTACAGAGCATTCACACGCTTCCGTTGGAATGCATTGCGCCAACGGATGGCGGAGGAGGAGTCTGGCGCATGGGGTTCTGTTGATGGGGTTCTGAGCTTGCTTTCTAGACGTGAGCATATACGGGATCTGATTGGCTAGCGCCTGTGCTGTCAGTTATGCATGAAAGGCAATTTGATTGGCTGACGCATGGATTGCCTCTCAAAGTTGAACATTCTTCAACTCTTGCTGCAAGCAAAGCATGAAACGCAACGCACGGGAACCCAACGGAGCCATAATTCAGTTCGGCAAAGGATGACGTCACCCCATTCAAAGTGAATGGAGATCGGTCAACCCTGACGGATCAACGGATTCCAACGGAAGCGTGTGAATTCTCTGTTAGGCAGCATTCACATGTACGCGTTGGAATGTGTTGCGCCAACGGATGGCGGAGGAGGAGTCTGGCGCATGGGGTTCTGTTGATAACCAGAGACGTTATAGTGAGATTGGTTTGTTGACCTGTCAATCACGCCACTAGCAAGCTAACATTAGGTAGGGTGCTCACACACCTCGCAAATCCTATCAGACGTATTTTTCAGTTACAATAAAGGGGTTTTTACATTGTACAGTGTCTATTTCTCTGTAACTTTTAAAAAATCTAAGCAAAAAAAAGTCAAACAAACAACTTTTAGGTACAAATACGGGATCTGATTGGCTAGCGCCTGTGCTGTCAGTTATGCATGAAAGGCAATTTGATTGGCTGACGCATGCATTGCCTCTCGAGAAGTTGAACATTCTTCAACTCTTCCCGCAAGCAAAGCATGAAACGCAACGCACGGGAACCCAACGGAGCCACAATTCAGTTCAGCAAAGGATGACGTCACCCCATTCAAAGTGAATGGGGATCAACCCTGACGGATCAACGCATTCCAACGCGTTCGTGTGAATGCTGTCTCAGTCCACAAACTTTGAAGGACTTTCGGATCATGTCCTTGTCCAGCTTCTCCCAGGCAGCGACCCAGTTCACGAGCAGGTGGCGGGCAGGGGCTCTCATGTTACCTCCAGCAGTATATTCTTTATCTGAGTCCCCGGCCATCCATAAATCATACGCCTCGTGTAGACTCTGCTTGAACGGCTGGTTCCACATAACATCTGGGGCTTGGATGTACTGAGTGCAGCCGCCAGGGATAACTGCAGTCGTGACATTATAGCCACATTTGAGTTCAGCCTTAGTGGCGGCGCTGATGTGGCATCGATATGCATCCCAGGCTAGGAGCCGTGGGGTGAAACTGAATTTCCCGACGACTGACTGTAGCCAGTCTGATGTTCCAGCCATTCGCTGAAGTTGCAATCACAGCGCTTACTTTCTGTTGTTGCATTCGAGCCACTTCACGCACAGCCCCTTTGAAAACGATGTACGGCTTAAGTTTGGTACCATCGGCCTTGGCAGCCAGGATCACTGTGAGATGGCTCTTCTCATGCCCTGTAGTTTTTAAAGCCACACTTTTGGCCCCTCGCTTATCCACCGTTGTGGACGACAGCATATCAAACCAGACTGCTGTTTCGTCCATGGCAATTATGTCTCTAGCCATAATACGTTTGGAGGCGATTACTTTTCCAACGTAGTCAATGTAGGAAACCAGCTTTTCAACCACCTGGTCTGGGTCTTTCTGAGACACCTCACTGAAAACCCATTGCGCTCCAGAAATCTCTGGAGCCAGCCCCTGCTTGCCACAAAGCTATGGTCTCCACTGTCACTCACGGAGGGAAATATTTCCAAAGCTTTATTTTGTATTATTTTTCTAGTTACTCTAGAATGCCTATCGCGGACTGAAAAAATCCATTCGACCAGGCTGGTCTCCATATCCAGGCTAACTTTTTTCCTACCTCCACCTGCTAGTCGGGCTCTGTTCTTTTTGGTCGCATTGAATTCATTCTTCTGCTTCTTCCAATATCGAATTTGTTTTGGGTCTATATTAAACTGCTTCGCTGCCTTTTCTCCCGAATGTTCTTCTTTAAAACCTTCTCTTTGAATTGTATATCGAATTTTCGCCTTGGCGCCATAGTGCACTGCTTTATTATCTCTTTGAAAAAAGTAGCCTAGCCAACTAAAACGTTAAAGATAAACAACAGTAGGCTACGATACGTGCATTTAGGCTAAACAATAACAAATTGCCAGACGCGCCTTCATGAACAATAACAAATTCGCCTAGTAGGCCTACGTGGTAAAATGTCTTTTTTTCATTGCCAACAGCCCATGAAATTAGCCAATAACATTAAACATAAGGAGAACATGTATTTATGAAATATTACTTTTAAATGTATTCATTTTTTACCCCCGGCCTGTATTTGTCCGTATCGACAACGCCCCCGGCTACTATCTGAAGCCCGGCCTCTAATTGAATCCCGGTCTTTATTTGAGGATTTACGGTAAGAAAACAACAAGGTGCATGCAAAATACAAACTAAAACTATTTACAAATCACAGTAACTTAAAGCAGGCACATGGTCGGTTTGCTGCTCCTGCATCAGGCTCATTAAATGGTTCATTACTGCCTGTCGTCTTCCTATGGGCAGTTCTTGGGCCAGATAAGCCATGCTCTGCCCCCATAGAGTACATTCATTCTGTGGAGGGCAAGGTTCCACAGGACAGGACCTAACTACGCTCTGCCTGTGCTCCGCGAGCGCAGAGAGCATTTCTGCGAGGTAACCCTGTTCTTGCTCAAGAAGTCTTCTCCTCTTCGGCGGCACCATGGAGGCTGGAGGGGTGGCAGTCAGCAAACGAGGAGATGATGGCGGGTACCATGGAGGCTGGAGGGGTGGCAGTCAGCAAACGAGGAGATGGGGGTATCCTGGAGGCTGGAGTCCGAAAACTTTGAAGTAGACGGCTCATCGGAGGCCTCAGGTGATGTGTCTGACTCAGGGGAGGCCTCAGTTGTGGATGAATGGATCCCCTCACCGCATAACGGCTCCGTCTGCTGTTCATAATAATAAAAGAACAGGCAGTTGCTGTTAGCAATATGAAAGT
The DNA here is from genome assembly GCF_900700415.2 of Clupea harengus. Lineage (NCBI taxonomy): Eukaryota > Metazoa > Chordata > Actinopteri > Clupeiformes > Clupeidae > Clupea > Clupea harengus. The sequence continues at coordinate 25,604,484 of NC_045168.1, forward strand.
CGCATTTGGCTACAGTGATGAAAGTAACATAACTGCATTCATGACATCAACAATGTAAGCACGTTAAGAACAGGCAGTTGCTCTGTTAGCAATATGAAACTCGCATTTGGCTACAGTGATGAAAGTAACATAACTGCATTCATGACATCAACAATGTAAGCACGTTAAGAACAGGCGGTGCAGTTGGTGTTTATGAACAGATGCCTGACCGAGCTGGCTGGTATTGCCTATATATTTTCTATTCTAATAGCAGTGCTAGTGTGCCAGTTTGGTCTTTTAGCGATTGCATAACATCTACTCACTCAGTAGACTCAGCTCACTCGCCAGCATTGATCCCGTTTTCCGTTTTGAAAATGTTAAGGCGTACAATAGATATAAACAGCAGCATAAATTTCCCTCGGGATTAATAAAGTATCCATCTATCTATCGTCTATCTAATGTCTAGCTGCAGTGTGGCTCTCTCACTCTGATTACACTTCTAGCTCGAGCACAAAGAGGCTGTTCAAAAACCGAGAAATATTTACCTTATTGCCGAAGTTCGACGTGGTCTCACGATGTTTTACATGTCCTTCCAACCACAACATGCGGTGATATAACGCAGATGCCTTCTTTCCTCCTGCATCGCCACTCCTGCCTTTGGTGGCCTTCTTATCTCTGACAAACCTGTCGCGAAGCCTCCTCCATATCTTCATACAAGCCTTTGCCTCCACACCGACCGCCGCCAAAATCTCCCTCCAAGAGTTGTGCGTCTTTGTATTGCCGTAAGGTTGGGTTGTAGAGGTTGTCATACCTCTCAACTTCTTCCAGTATGCGCTCTTCGATAGTGCTCTTTTCCATTTTTAATTCGAATGTGTGTGAGTTTTAAAAATGGCGGTATTGTGATATAGGGCATGAAACAGGAAATGATGTCGTTCGGAAATGATTTCGTTAGCGGACCAATCACGGCCAAGGGGGTATCCGTCGCTATCCGTTCGTATCCGAAAAGTTTAAAAAATCGAGAGGTGCACGTCGGTGTCCGTCCAGCTCTTCAAAGTGAATGGGGATTCATCAACCTTAACAGATCAACGCATTCCAACGCGTACGTGTGAGTCCAGTGTTAGGACACAGCTGTCTGATTCTTTTGAATGTACAAGGCCTATCCTGCTCATTAGGTGATTGGTAACATCAGGGTTTTGTCACTGAAGCCACACCACCATATTGGTTGTTAGGTGAATTGGGTTCACTCCCAGCACAAGGCTGAAAGTGAAGCAATATTAAACACATTGCAGAAGGTTTATATAGACAGAAGTTGAGCGTATAGCAGGAATAACCACGTGGTGGATTTCTGACGTCCAAGGCAAGGATGGAAGTTTTGCAAGGTCGGTAGAAGCACAGTTCGACCCTTCTTCTCACCTCTGGTCTAAACATGCTCTTGTACATATGCAGAATAAGTGGCACCTAATAATCTAAGTTACACACGCACACAGAAAAGCCATGTTCCTGTTAACGTACATGATTCATATAAGGTAATTAATAATACAAGGCACTTGATTATTATATTCTGGAGTCATTAACAGTGTTTGGAAATGATCTCCATCATTGGTTCAAAGCCGCTAGAAGTAGTCTTGAAGCACATGTTGCTCTTTGAACATGGCTAAGCTAACGAGTGAGCAACGGGTTCGAATAAAGGCCCTTTTTGATGCTGGCTGGAGTAACTGCCGCATAGCCAAGGACTTGAGATGCAGTCCAAGCACTGTGAAGTACACTTCAGACCACCAGGACCGAAAGGGGAGAGGTAGAAAAAAATAAACTTTCAGACAGACAAGTGAAGCATCTCAAAATTCTCAGTCTTAAGGACCGAAGAAAGACCTCACGAGACCTGCGTGATGAGATCAACACCACAATGACTAATGGTACAGTGTCTTCAAGAACTGTGCGTCGGAAACTGTGAGAAGAAGGACTTGTTGGTAGAATAGTAGCAAAGAAACCATTACTGAAAGAGAAAAATAGAGTGAACCGCCTGAAATTTGCAAAAGAACACAAGAAATGGACAAAGGAAGATTGGTATGAAGTTTTGTGGACTGATGAGTCCAAGTTTGAACAGTTTGACAACAAGCTAAGAGTGTATGTTCGATGGAGGGAGGGGGAGAGATATAAAAATGAGTGTCTCTTGCCAACAGTTAAACACGGAGGGGGTAGTATTAGGGTGTGGGGTGCCATTTCAGCCTCAGGAACAGGTGACTTAGTGAAAATTGATGGCATCATGGATGAGAAAGTATACCACAACATTCTGATGAGGCATGGAGTACCATCCGGGAGTCATATTATTGGGCCTGGATTTATTTTCCAAGAAGACATTGCGTTCACATCAACTCTATAGACATCCTCGGATTTAAATAATTATAATAATAATAAATATGACAATATTTGTATCATTAACAATTACGTTTCACATTTATAGTCATGATTCTACGAGGCATTGTGATGTCCTAAAATAAATAAAAGGACTATATGAACACTGCAAATGTAAGTGAATAAATAAATAAGCACTTAACTGAATCGCGTTGATATTGCCATCGGGGAATAGAATGGACACATCTACATCCTGCAACAGTACCTCCACCTCTGCACCGGTGAAGTTAGTTCTGTTTTTACTCGACCGGTGCTCGCTTTCCGCTTTGACATGACTCGCTTTCGAGTTGCTTTGGCCTGGATTCGGTCGATTCTGACTGCACACGTCACTACGGTTGCGTGCCCTTATAGCAGGGGTTTTCAAAGTGGGTGCCGTGACGATTGCTCAGGGGTGCCGCGGATTGGCCCAAGGCTTGATCATAAAAAAAAAACATAATATCAATTTAAAAACGTATTTTATTGTAATGATATCAATTAAAATTGTATTTGCAGCACAAACAACAATAGGCTACAGTTTACAGTTGATTCAGGGCGTAACGTTAACAACAGTTCTTTCGTTGACTTCGTTCGTTATTCCGTATTGACAGCAGATGGAGGAGTGCAGGTAGGCGCAATGAATACGTTTTTAAAGAGAGTGCATCCACCTCCACAGGAACAGACATCGGAATCTAATTCAGCAAAGAGAAAAGTGAGGCATTATAACGTGTGCCTGGTCTGCAGGGAGACGTTGGCTAATGCAGCCATGGTGCATAGCAAGTTGGCAAGGCACCTGGAGACCAAACACCCGGCACACCAGAACAAAGACATTGAATATTTTAAAAGACTTAAAACACAGAATACCACACAGAGCAAACGTATGCTTTCTACCGTGCGTCTGTCTGAGAAGGCACAAAAGGCTATTTTTTTTAGTTGCCGAGTTGCTGGCTAAATCTAAAAAGCCACACACTTTAGCAGAGTCGCTCATATTACCAGCCTGCAAAAGAAATGGAATAAATCCCCCTCTCTGATAACACGATCAAACGTTGCATTGATGATATGTCGGAGGACATGGAATCTGTACTGAATGAGAAACTACGGCTAAGTTGCACTGTCCACCATCCCTACTCGCATTAACAAACTCTGCAGTCAGAGACAGGCACATGTGTCCCATTAAGTTGATAAGTTGTCTGTGGAGACGAGTATAACTATATTTTTGTGAACTTTATATTGAAGGTTTGTTCCTAATATGTTTTGTTACTGCCAGCTAATTTCTCGATTATTACCAATACGTATTTTGGCTGTGATATAGTTGTGAGAGGAACAGACGTTGTCTGTTCATATTCTGTTCACTATTTATTCAAAAGTTCTATTAAATGAGAATTAAAGAGAGTGGTTCATTTGAATATAACAAAAATGAGATAAACCTCACCTTCTCAATGTAATGCCTATAATAAAAGCAGTTATAGCCTATTCAACATATCACAAGGTTAAATTAAATGGCATAAAGTACAAATATGACACAAAGGAGGCTGAGCGTAAAAAGTAAAAAATAGGGGTGCCGTGGATGGAGAGAGATATGTTTAGGGCTGCCGTGAGCCAGAAAAGTTTGGGAACCACTGCCTTATAAGGAGCTGTCGGGGCTTGTGTGTATGCAAATTCAGGTGCACGAGAACGCGCATTCAATGTCACACAGCATTCACACGGTACGCGTTAGAATGCGTTGATCCGTCAGGGTTGACGTAATCCTTTGCCGAACTGAATTGTGGCTCCGTTGGGTTCCCGTGCGTTGCGCTTCATGCTTAGCTTGCAGCAAGAGTTGAAGAATGTTCAACTTTTCGTGAGGCAATGCATGCGTCAGCCAATCAAATTGCCTTTCATGCATAACTGACAGCACAGGCGCTAGCCAATCAGATCCCGTATATGCTAGTCTAAAAAGCGGCAAGCTAAAAAAAAAAAAAGATGGCGACCAAACTCCGTAGATGGTCTTATTTGTGCCTAAAAGTTGTTTGTTTGACTTTTTTTTGCTTAGATTTTTTAAAAGTTACTGAGAAATAGACACTGTACAATATAAAACCCCCTTTATTGTAACTGAAAAATACGTCTGATAGGATTTGCGAGGTGTAATGTTAGCATGCTACTGCTTACAAGGTAAGCAGCTTGCTAGTGGCGTGATTGGTTTGTTGACCTGTCAATCTCACTATAATGTCTCTGGTATCAACATAACCCCACGCGCCAGACTCCTCCTCCGACATCCGTTGGATCTACGCATTCTAACGCGTAGGTGTGAAAGCGCTGTCACTCTCAAGCCGCAGTGGTATTCAAAAAACAGCGCGAGTGGAAAATGGCAGAGGGAGGGCAGCCCCGTTTGATCGTCAAAAAGGGTAGAACAAGTTCTCTTGTATGGGAACACTTCGGATTCGAAGTATCCGACAAGGAGCAGCACCACACAATGTGCAAGGTGATAGCTGCGCCACATGGCAACTAGGGCTGCAACTAACGATTATTTTGGTAATCGATTAATCTATCGACAATTTTTTCGATTAATCGACTAATCTAACGATTATTTCCCATAGCAAATTAATATAACGACTCAATGTTGGAATTTGAATTTCAAATGTATTTCTGGCAAAAAACCTTTTAAGTAACCTTACTAGGGGTGGGAATCTCTTGGCACCTCATGATTCGATTCCGATTCAGAGGTCAACGATTCAATTCTAAACCGATTATCGATTCTAAACCCATTATCGATTATCAATTCCAAACCGATAAAACGATTATCGATGCATCTCGATTTTTAATTATCGATGCATCGCTCAAATCTGAGTTTGCTACTCAGAGGTTGCTTCCTACTTTGAATTACCTTCTCTATTTTTTTATTTGAGAAAAAGCTTTTCCTTGTCACAATTTTGACTTTCTATGATCAAGGCAATAATCGATGCAGCTTGCATTTCAACACAATATGGATGTAAAAAAAATCGCATTCATTTTTCTTTTCTTTTCTAAGACTTCAAACACAAAATCCTCCTGTTGTGGGTAATAAGCAGCATATCCCTGAGACAGAAAAAAACTGCTGCAGTTGCTAAGCTGCGAAAATCAACAGATGAATTACCTTCACTAATTTTTTATAAGAGACTTTTTTTCCTCACAAATATGATTTTCTATCAACAATGCAGCTTGCATTTCAACACAATATGGAAGTAGCCTATGTAAAACAAATATTAAACAGATTAATTTTTCTTTTAAATTATTAAAGAAAAAGCTGCTCTTAGTCAATGATAAGAATAAGACTTCAAACACAAAATGCCCCTGTTATTGTGGGTAATAAGCAGCATATCCCTGAGACAGAAAAAAAGTTATGCTACACAGTAATACGCTACTTTATGCCGCTTGCATTTCATTTGGTGGAAAAACGAAACAATTAGTCTAATCCTAGCCTGGACACAGAAGGCAGCTTGAGCGCTCGCTGACAAGCCAGGTTTAAGGTGTGGGCATAACATCTCACATGCACAAGTCCACCAAGTTGGGCTGCAACGACCATATTAGCAGCATTGTCTGTGATTCAAATTAAGTCTTTGTCATTCAGATGCCATTCCTCTGCTACCCTCTTCAACAAGTCAGCCACGTTTGCGCCCGTGTGACTCTCGTACATTGCTCTTGTTTGGAGCACAAGTGACACAAGCTGCCAATCATCGTTGATGAAAATGCGCGTTACGGTAACGTAGGACACCGTGGCAATTGATGTCCATGCGTTATAGCTACCCTAACCGCTTCCATCAAAGTGTCCGAAACGTTTGATTTGGTCTCACTGTACAGCGTTGGTATTGCTGTGTCGGTGAAGTATCGCCGAGAAGGTATTTTGTACTTCGACTCCAGCGTATGCACCATTCCCCGAAAACCCACACTCCCCACAACTGAGTATGGCCTTAAATTCAATGCAATACATCTTGCAATGGATTTAGTAATCTGTTTTGCCCTCTCCGAGTTCGGTGGCAGCTGTACCACTGCCTGTTCAATTGTCCTCTGGCTGCCATCAGGAACGGGTCCCTTTTTTCCTCCCAACTCTGGGTGGTATCGCGAAATGTGGCTATGCAAATTTGTAGTATTTCCAAAGTATTTTATTCGACTTTCACAGACCCTTACAAATGGTGTACGTCCTGTCCATCTTGCACTCAATCTCATAAAAATAAAACCCAAAATGCTGCCATACGGCAGCTTTTAAAGAAGCCGGTGCAGGTCGTATAACTCTAGTGCTCTCCATTGCAGCCATTTTGGTGCCGGTTAAACTTTGTATGTAAACGACTTGCGCACATGTGTGTTTAGTGGTCTTAGTGCACATGCGTGTGTAGCAGAGCATCAGCAGGCCAGAGAGGAGAGTTTTCTGTTGCATTCTGCAGCGGGCGAACAGAATGTTTCAGCAGGCGAACTAATTTCATTTTTAAAATTCCGATTATGAACTTTTCTGAATCGTTCTAGAGAGAAATCGAAGAATCTATTTTTGTTCACCCCTAAACCCTACCAGCATTTGCCCTATTCGCCTAAAATTATTCTGAAGTTCAAATTCATTTCATTGCATTCATTGAGTGTCGTTTACAAAAATGTTAGATTCAGAATGTTGTGGCAGTGCACTAAAACATGAAAGTTTGTTTTGGATAAATTTAACTTATTTGATTTTCTAAATATATTTATTTTATTCATTAAATGTTTCATAAAAATTGCATATACATATTTGTACATTATTTTCAATTTGAACATTTTGTGTATTTTTTTTTTAAGGGGGAATTTCAAAGTTCTCACTAAATAAATGTATCATGTTTTCAAACTCAAAATCAATCGTGATTATGATTTTTTCCCCCATAATCAAGCAGCCCTAATACAATATGGTACCAACCTGCTGCATTGAATGGATCCATAATCCAGTCATACTGAGCACTGCTGGTTCGGAAATATTTTTGAAAAAAGCTTAGCAGGGATGTGATGTACTGCTTAAAACATGGGATCACAGGAGTCGCTCCAGAATCAGTGGTTTCAGCGATTTCACCCAGATTCTCAAAGGCATCAATTCGTCCTTGATCGAGCCGCCTGCCCCATACCTCCAGCTTTCGGGTGAATCCAGTTATCTTATTTGCTAGGTGTGGTAGGTGCTTGTCGTTGCCTTGTAGTTGGAGATTTAATTTATTAAGCTTTTCAAATATATCGCTGAGATAGGCCAGCTTCATCCAGCCAGTCGTTCGAAAGCCATCAGCTACTTTTTAGTCGCTTAATATTGTGCCTAAACTATGAAGTGTTCCGTTTTAGCTACACCTGCCAGTATCCTGTAAATAAGCAAATTTCAACAGGTTTCTTTAGGTTTAGCCGCTAGCATCTCGTTAGTGATTAGCAATTCCTCCTGTTATGCTCTATAGTTAAAGGTGGTGCAAACCTCGACCTGCTCCAAGAAGAGGCGGATCTCCGCTGGGAGCTCAAGCACGCGCTACAGCACTTTACCTTGGGAAAGCCACCTTGCCTCGCTGTGAAACAGTATAGCTGTGTGATCAGCTCCCATCTCCTCGCTTACTATACTGGTCACTGAAGTAGCCTTTACCATTCGTTGCTGCTGCTGACGGTATCCTGTCAATTTTCGTTCGAAGAAATCAAGTGGCTTATTTGCGTGACTGGGGTGTGTAGTCTCCAGGTTTCTTCGCAATTTGTTGGGCCTCATGCTGTCAGCTGCTAGCGGTTAAGGACACAGAACAGTCTTTCCTCTGTTCCATAATGTTATTATTTGCAGCTTGATCAGGTGAAAAATCAGACTCAGACAGGGGTAGAGAATAATCTAAAACGTTTTACTATCAGAGTTCGATACACGGGAAGGCAGTCCAGAGGCAAGCAAACAAATCCAAAAGGGGGCAGGCAACGACAGGGTTCGGTGTGGGTCAGGTCGAGGTTTGGTACCACCTTTGGGTCAGGTCGAGGTTTGCACCACCTTTAACTATAGAGCATAACAGGAGGAATTGCTAATTGCAACGACTCTTGAGACTCTGACTGATAGCCAAAAAGTGTCCGGGTTACGTAATGCTAGCGTTGGTATAGCAACTGTCACTCAAGAGTTGTTCGAAAGCCAATATTACGTCACCCGGTCACTTTTTGCCATGACAGTCACTGTGCATTCCTCAACCATTCAGCGCACAGAGAACAGCTGTATGGGAGAGTGATGCGAAGCCTTTTCTGCACACACTCCACAAACAGACTCGCTTGAGGTTTGCCAAACTACAATTGCAGACCTGCCAACCTTGAAGAAAGTTTTTGAGTACCAGGGGAGTTTCAGTTTGTCCGTGGCGTTTGAGTTAACGTTACTGCAGCTAAATTAGCCTACTCCATCAGTTTTTCACACCGTAGCCGTCTCGTAACCAGGCGAATCACATCGGATGCTAGCTACTACGGCTAACTTTTTATACAAATTTATCTGAAGGATATACCCCTTGAAATGCATCATCTCAGTCACCGAACACATGTTTTAACTGCTGCTGCTAACATTACGGTCACATTTACTGTATGTGCTTGATTATTACTCCCCCACTTCCCATTGCACCTCAGCAATGCATTACGCCTCGGTGGATAATAAAGTAGTACTAGTATCAGTGGATGTTGAGTGAGTGAGTACTATTGCGGGTCAGGGAGGGTAGTGCTACTTTATTATCCACCGAGGCGTAATGCATTGCTGAGGTACAATACAACTTACAGTAACTTACAGAACCACAGGCACAAGGTCGTAGCATCTTGTCCAATCGGAGGGATGTAGTTTAAATAAATGTACAATATAGGTTTGTATTGATTGATTTTTTTTTTTGCGTAGTTTCAGCTGGCATTTCGTACCTGCGTATTTTGACTAGGAATTGCGTGGTTGGTACACAAAAGCCGTGCAGGTTGGCAGGTCTGAGTTAGTAATCCCCAACTGTTGCTCAGCAATCACATTTCATATTTTCTAATGGAATGCATGTCTAGCATAGCAAGTTGTGTAGACATGTTTTCAGTGTGAGAAGATCTACACCCTAGACATTAGTTTAGAGCTAACACCAAACCCTGCCAAAGAATCAGATGAAGATAGAATGATGCATGTCATTGTAATGCATTGAAGTGTTTATAGTGTAGTATTTCATAAGAAACAAAAGCACAAGTTATGGATCTTAATATGGCTTGTAATACTAACTTTACATTCAGTAATGAAACACCATTACAGCTATTGTTATTACTTTATGCTTTGCTAGATGAATGTAACATGAAGCCCTTGAAGGGGATCAAAGTCATCGACCTCACAAGGTAAGACTAGCATAAATCAGTTCCTGTGATTAAAGAGTTTTCCATACTCAAATTACTTTTGTCTTGTGAAACTACTGTCATTGAGTTTGCATGCAATTATTGACTCAAAACAGCTGATTTTGCCAGACCAGGAATGGATATTTTACAGAGTCTCTGTTCTACCTTCTACACTGATTTGCAGAGTATTAGCTGGACCGTTTGCCACCATGATACTGGGTGACCTTGGGGCTGAAATAATCAAAGTGGAGAAACCTGGTGAGTGAAACACAGATTTAGGCAGACAAACACATGCATATGTTAGGGATACATATGCGACACGATGTTCTGGTAGCATAAAATAATGTACAAAGAGGTGGTGATGCAGTAAGCAGAGTGGCCATTGAACAGGTTTCGCTAGGTTTAGCCGCTAGCATCTCGTTAGCGATTAGCAATTCATCCGTTGTGCTGCTTTAATATATCATCATACTAATTTAACAAAATCTATTTAATGGCTTATAGTAAAAACATTTTTTATTTTTTGGCCTGGACCAGCCTTTCAAGGGCCCATTTCCGTTGCTTGGCAATGTGCTTCTTGGGTCACTATCTCTCTTTCCACCACTTCCGCCCTATTCTCTGCAGCACTGGTGGATGGCTGGCAGCCAAACTCCACCCTCCTCTCCCTCACTTTAAGCAACTTTTGCTGTCACTGGGCTTTGTTCCTTGTTCCAGCCTCTGATCTACTACCCCAAACTTCACATCATCCCGTCTGAACATTTCCACACCACTCTGCTTCCTGCACAGCAAAGCGTACTTCACAGTCTGGACAGCACTGAAGGTGGAGATGTTCATGCTGGTCGATCTTTGGTCGGTGATGTTGCCCATGACATTGAATGACGATTCAACCAAGGGACCATGGAAAATCGACATGGCAGCTTCCACTGCTTGACACAGGCCTGGATATTTCCCAGTATCAAAGACAGAGCCCCAACACTTCACAACACCATCTCCATTTTGGAAACTGGGCAGCGTTTGCAGCGTCCACATTATACTGCGGAATTTCCTGGTGCGTGTCAGCATCCGGTGGTAGCAGGTGACCCATTATTTCAGTGAGTTTCCTAGGTTTGAATACGGTGTGACACGCCCGGGACACTTCCTGCAGGAATGGCTTCAGCAGCTGAAACAGATCAACAACACTCAGAGACCTTTCACACGAACGCGTTGGAATGCGTTGATCCGTCAGGGTTGACGGATCCCCATTCACTTTGAATGGGGTGACGTCAACCTTTTGACGAACTGAACGGAGCCACAATTCAGTTTGGCAAAGGATGACGACACCCCATTCAAAGTGAATGGGGATCCGTCGCCCTTAACGGATCAACGCATTCCAACGGAAGCGTGTGAATGCTCTGTCACTACTGTACATGCAATCATACAAACCCTGTAGAGGCTCCTAATCAATCATTAATCATTCTAATTAGGGATGCACCGATACCAGTATCGGGCCGATACTTCGTTAAAATACTCGTACTCGTTTTTGATTTGCCGATACCAAGCACCGATACCACTCAACAGTATTTCTGCCGGACTAGTAAGTAGCTTATTTGCTGTCTTGTTTTGCACTTGCTTGATGTTTGACTGTGTTAGGAAAATTTGTGATAGTGTCAAAAAAACGTGGGGTGTCTTATAGTGCCACATAGGTTAAGTGATTGTTTGTGTACTTGAGCAGGAGACTCTTTTGATCCTTTTGTAACTGAAATGTTTACTTGTGCTAATCTAGTAATAGTTCTGTTCACTTTTTGTTAAGCAGACTGTGTTGTTACCTATGCAGCAAAGTGAATTGCCTTTATCTGGTTATATTTGCATTTTGTCTAATGTGATGATATTGTCTGTTTGAAGGCTTTTTTTTTTGTTAAAACCAGAAAGTTCTGTTTATTTTTGGCTTGTGATAGCCTTCTGTTAATTTTGTACTATAGGCTTGACATAATCTGCAGAGGATAAAATAAAATCTGCCTCCAAATTAATTGATGGACAAATACATGGAGACCAAATCTAAGAAGTATCGGTACCGGTACTCGGTATCGGCAAGTAAACAAATAAAAATACTCATACTCGTATCGGTTTGTAAAAAAGTGGTATCGGTGCATCCCTAATTCTAATTACAGTACACAATTTGATGTACTCACAGGGTGTTGTGGATGTGCCGCTCTACATCGATCAGCCTCCCGCCCCACATACATCTCCCTGAAAGGTAGCAGCTTGTTGTCAATTTCCAGGGTATCCAGAGTTTTGGGCATCAGGTTCAGGTGTTCGGATTTGACAAAGCAGGCAAGGAAGTTCATGAAAACTTGCAGCTGTTTGTCATGCAGTGTATGGACAAGTGTCTGACTGCCCTATAAAGAAAATAACATGAACATTGTGGTTCAATGTACCTAAATGCACACGAGGAATGCATACCAATTATAACTTAGGACTCCAGAAAGTTATATACTAGTAGTATCACCACACTATGAAAAAGCATAAAAGGACATATCCAAGGACCTACACATACCCTGTGCTCAAAGAAAATGTCAGTAATTATTAGACATGGGATCGCTATGATTTATTTTTAGACCCAGGTACCACAGAATCCTGTTCAATTTGTATCATCATAATCCAATTCTCATAGTTTATGATTTTTTTTTACCTTTTCTCATTTTGAAAAACCTGATGAGAAATGTAGCATTCAAAGTTCAACTCACCTGGAACACCATGACATATTCCTTAAGGATTGGTAGCACTCCTGTATAAACACTGAGGTGCAGCTCAGTTATTGTGGCTTCATGCCACACCTTCCGAATCACCCTTCTTCGGGTCTTTTCCCAGCTGCATCATTCCTGGAAAAAAATCAAAGGCATAACAAAGCTCTGTACAAAAGCTAACAATCCTTTGGTTACCATAGTGCAGGTAAGCAATCACAGAACCAAGGAGAAACAACTGCGATGAGTTACCTTTTTTCCAAGGTCCTTGTGAGGGGGTCCTTGTAGAGGGCCTTGTCTTCCCTGTCTATAAAGCCGTAGTAAAGGACCTTGTCGGCAGGAAGCAGCCTCTGGGTGCTAATGGCAACATCATAGGCCTATAGCCAGCGATGCTGAACAAACCTTTTAGGAGCTGAACCAGGAATTCTCATGAACTGGCATATCTCTCTAAGGTATGCCAACTAAGAGAAAGGGGGAAATCAAATCAGTTTTTTTCTTTTTCTTCAAAGGGCTTAAGAAAGATACAAGGATTCACTTAGGTAAATATGACGGGACGTATTAAATAATTTTAGAATGTAGATTTGAATATTTATGTAGATCTAGAATATATATCTAGAAAGTACACAATCTCCCAAAAGGTAAGTATAGCAGCAGGTAAGTATACCGTAAAGATAAAATTAGGTCTAGTGTAGAGGCAAGCATTGCAGTCAGTTGCAGTCATGCATCATTCTGAACTTAAAAGTATCTCTATAAAGGAAATTGAATTGAATTCTAACCTGGTCTGTGGCCCATTGATGATCTGTATGTAGGTTACTGAACAGCTTTTCAAGATGATTGCTGTAAGGAGCTGCCAAAACCTTTGCAGCGTTGTGGATGTGGTGGCAACTATTACTGTCAACATCAAGTAGGCTTGGGCAGTGGTTCTGGCGTATTCTTGTTTCCAACCCCATCTTAATTCCTCGCATAACACTGCAGGAGTCCTTCAGCATGCTTACAAGGTTGGACCATGGGATGTTGTTCTCCTCAAAAAACTTCTCCAGCAACTTCTCAAGCTTGAGAGCGCTAACCTTCAATACCTCTAAAGAGCCAAGGTGTCCCACATGAACCATCTTCCTGTCTGGGTTGAAGTAGCTAACCAGGATGGAAAGCACTTTTCTATCACCATTGGTAGTACTTTCATCGAGGTTGATGGAAAATGGATACTTCTGTGTATTGATGGAGTGAAGAGAGAAGTGGGTGGGACTCACCGCTGGCACAAGGACCCGGAAATAAAGTTGCCAGCGGACCCCCGAGTCGATCAGGGTTTGGGCTATGAGGGAACCAGACGGGGTAGTCAGGGTTACTGAGGTACACAAAGGGTTACATACAGAAATGTAATCATGAGCAGGACTCACCCGGAGTCGTGTGGGACGAATTGGACAGTCCACCACCACATGACCCCTCGCTCTGGAATACAGGCATAAGTCCTGGGTGCGCCGGCGGTCTCGCTCCTCAGCCAAAAGTCTCGGCTAAACTGAGAACTAAACTACAACTAAGACTATGACAAAAACAAAGGTTAACACTTTCTTGAAAGGCGGTGATACTCATGGGACATCAGGAATGCAGGATCGCGAATGTAGTCCATGAAGTGCGAGACCAGACGCAGAGTGAAGGGAGTGAGAGGTATAAGTAGGGAAGTAACAGGTGTGGGTGATTAGTACTCTAGTGAGTATTAAAAGTAAAAGTACTCACGCAATGGGTTTTCTCTCAATGTCCAGGCTGTGCCATTTTGATAAAGAATGCAGATATAGTTACTGGTAATACTTATGCCTCTACAGATGTCACTACTACTAATAATTATAAGCAACAACACCCTCTGTAATACTGTTCACACTCTAACTTACAATTCTGCGGCGACAAGTTATCTACCAGGGATTATCTGCAAAGTTAATACCATTAAGCCAAACCAATAAAGATGACATGTTATATCTTTAAATCTTTTATTTAATTGTAAACATGTAAAAAAATGTAAACAAATGTAATTGTAAAACTGCTCAATGCAGAGCGATATGCTCTATTGATTGGAGAAAAGGAAAACACATAATAATGTGTAACCCAAGAATACGCGTTACGTTTTCATGCCAGGCAATAACCAGTCAATAAAAAAGGCAGATCTTAGAATAAAAATTTGACCATTGGCCAGGTAGCCAAAAGTTTTTGGTAAAAAAAAATGGCCATCATAAGAACATGGCAGTATAAGTGCCATTCAGAGCCCTTTTATCAACTTCGCATTAACTAAAGGAAACATTATTTTAGGAGTACTGTTTGTCTCTATAACCATATAAATATCATGATAATCGTGATAACTAAGGCTGTGGTATTTTTTCTCCTGGTGACTAACATATTTTCGGATCAACTGTCCGGAACAGGATAGGTCAGCAAATCATCGTTGCTTGTCCACGATGTGCGAAACTTCAGAAGTAAAATTGCTGCAGCAATGAGCTCAGGGTCAGCAAGCATGTCTCCAAACCGCCGCTGTATTCCTTCTTGAAGGGCAGTAATCAGTGGCTGGCAGAACTTGGATGATGTTTTGAGGCGGTCAAGCTTCACAATTAGGGGGGGGTTATAGTGGGCACCAGCCATCCCATGTGGACATCCACCTCTGACTCAATATGTTGAGTGCCCTGAGATTGGGTTCATGGTTGACGCATATTCCGTCAAGAAAGCAAGTTCTGCAGGGCTGAACCTGTAATACACAATATCAGAATTTGCAGAATGTCATTAAATATTTCACACAGTGTTATTCGACAAGTGAATATTCTGAATATTTCAACATGCATAAGCATACATCTGAAAATAACCGCGATTCCAACCAAAATGTTTATGCAAGATTGTGCGTTCAGCTGCAGAAAACTGTTAAAATATGAAATAGTGGCCTGTCAAATAATAAGGGATAGGCATAAAGACATGACACAGACATGGCTGATAAGCTAATAGTGTTCTAAATTATCTAAATAATAATAGGCTACTCTAATGCAGTTGACTTGAATGAAGTTTACATGATTAGTCAACTACAATATTACTACACCCGTATCATAACTGCGCATCTGCTCCGAGCCACACTTTCATGGGGACTTTGAGTGCAATGGTAACCGCTCTGATGGCTCCTTCTCCACTCTCTCTAATTATTCTCAGTATCCGTTCAACTGAAAGAAAGTCAGAGTTCCACCTTGTGTCAACTGGGCGGATGGGTTGCAGCTTGCACTCCCTTTCAACGACCACTGCAGCAGTAGATGAGCGGGCAGTCTTATTCCAGAGAGCTGAGCACTTCGCAAATGCTGCGTGCAAGATCTTCCTGAAGACATCCTTTGATTTGGCTTTTTTTGGCATCCACTGTTGAGATCAAATTCAGAAGATGACACGCAAACGGTGATGCTTTGGAGGATGATATTCAGAGCACTCATCTTCTTCCTTCATTAAAGCTTCCACTTCAACAGCCTCTGTCTCCACCTCCAGATCGTCTTCATCCTTCTCACTGTCATTCACGTTACCTATTCTATGGATAGAAAGGACATATAATAAATGTGTCTACAAATATTACAGTGGTGACAAACAATGACAAAGCAAAAGTCATGCGCCCAACCCAGTTTGTGAGGGATTGCACAATCTGAGATGAGACGCAGCTCGTCGCTGCCTCACCTTGCGTGTCTCCTCTCTGTTTGAACAGGACATGCGCAAATTCAGAGATTTTGATTACAAAAATGCTTAAAATGATTGGAATCATACAGTAATCACAAATATACCACAGATCAGTAGAGAAATCTTTTTTTTATGTTGAACTCTGCTCTAATGTTCAGTGCTTAGTGACCACCATCTGACACTACAGTGTCAGTACTGTATTTGGTAATTCAGTATTATTTCATGTGTTTGGGTGATAAAACACTTTTTTGTGTATGTCTGTGTATAATTTTGTGCAACAGTACAGGGAAAAGAGGAAATTATACACTCAAAATACTGCAGTTATTTTGCAGAAAAACATGTCCTAATATGACCTAGATTGCATCTCAGAGCACGTAAAGTCTCTGGCTTCTGGGGGCCTCGCTTCGCTCGGCTTGCTACTACTTCAGAAAATACAATGTTGGCAGCTCTGATACAAGAATACTTTTATGATAGCCAACATATAAAAGTATGCTTTGTCAGTGCTTGACTAGATCTGCATAATGTCCTGCGACAATCTGCCGGTGATTTCCTTCGCACGAGTGGTACCCCATAATCAAAAGCAGAGTAGGCTAAGTTAACAAATATTGCCTAGGAAAAGTTATATGCGTGATAGCCCGGTGAGCGTCTCCGCTCCGCTGCGCAAACTAAATGCTGTGTGTGTTTTGTGCCACTTGAAATATTTCTAAATTATGCCAGGGGGGACTATTTTTTGGAATATTGAGATTTCGGAATATCGGGCTTTCGGAACACTGGTCCGTCCCCGTATGGATGTCATTAAGGGCCCCGGCTAGTACATCGTATGTATGTGCTCCTTTTAGCCGTTTGCATGCCAGAGCAACAGAACATCTTTCTAAGCTATCAGGCTGGATCCAGTGGGCAGTGACTCAGATGAAGCTTTGTCTATGAGCTGTCCAACAGTCTGTGGTTGTTGCGATGTATTTAATGTTCTGCATTGCATTCTTCATAGGTGGTGGGCCGAAGCCTCGAATCTGTTCAACTTTGCATTTTAATTTAGGAGGACCTGAATTTCTAAAGTTGGGATGATTATATAATTTCTAACGATAAACCAGTTGTTGCCAGGACAGTTTCCCGTGGAGTTTGTCCAACCCATAGTGTAAAACTTTGTTAAACTCGCCGGCTAACACAGTTGCCTACTAAATCAGTCGAACCAATAACACGCTTCGGCCCACCACCTATCACTCTGGCTTTCATTTGTTATTTTCCATTCTGTCACTTAAGGTTGTACGTGACATCACTCTGTAATTTGGCAGAATGTGCTGCATTAAAGCAATGAAACCAGGCTGCTCTACTACACTAAAAGGCTGCAAACCCTGGACAACAAAGTTCAGCACTGCCAGATCTGTGCTCTTCTGAGAGGCTTTGGTGTCCTCAAGTTTCTGCTGCTTACTAGTTGAAGCACCCTCACCAACAGGCAATGTCCCCTTCCTTCAGGTCATTGTAATGCCCAAGAAGTGTTCTGTGCTTTCTCTATAACAGGGGTTTTCAACTGGTTTTGTCCCAGGGACCACCATTCTGACAAGAAAGTCATTTGCGGCCCACTGATGTGCCTGCATGCGCGTGCGTGTTTGTAACCGCCGCTGCCACGCCCCCTCCCCCTGCACAGATATTCTGCCTATAACACTTAAATATGTGAAATTATCAGGGTACATCGCTAGCCACCGCCACGCCCCCTCCCCCTGCACAGATATTCTGCCTATAAGACGATATTCAAGAGTAATCTGGAAATGTGTTGAAATATCAAAGCGAATTTATAAAAATAAAAAAATTCAATGGTGAACTGATCAACATAGGCTCATGTCGCGGACCTCCTGCAATGCCGTCGCGGACCACCAGGGGGCCACGGACCCCCTGTTGAAAACCCCTGCTCTATAAAAATAGTAACAATAACAAATATAGCTGCAGGCAGCAATGGCGGGTTCCTCCTCAACATTCCAATCATTACAAAATTGACATGACACTGACATGTATTTCATACATGTACACAACATTGGACAGATTATTGAATCAATGGCCGATTTGAAGTCATTTTTTTTAATTATTCACAAATTGTCACTGTCGAGAAATATCCATGCTGGTGACATTATGGGTTCTTGAGACTTTTTTGTTTCCCATGAGCAATAAGCCATGGGTACCAAGTTTTAGACATTTTGGACTGACAGGGTTAAAATGCCACCCTTTTGAAAGTGACAACTTTGAAGCGTGTTCTGTCAGGCCACCTGTGCTCTGGTCAGGCCCTTAATGCAGAGATCCATTCTTTAAAAGCTTTGATTACAACAATAACTGTATGAAAGTAAGGATACACTTCACTAAAGGACGTTTGTAGGTTATGTACTACTACTGATTGCTCTGCCCACACACTTTCCCCATCCATGCTGTTTCCCTCTTTCCCAGTGCAGGTCACGCCAAGGGATAAATGCGGCGGCCGCATGAGGATTAGAAGTAGCCTAAAAAACATAGTCCCACACAATAACACTGTTTTCAAAATTTCCCAAAACTGGTTAAAAATCCATGGTTATAGGAACTCTCCCTGAATTGACATCTCTCTAGTCTCAGTCATACACAACTGACAAGAGGCATGCAGTGAACTGGACCAAGGTACAGCTAATGTCCAGCTGTTTGCAAGTGTACCTTGTGATGGTACAGCAGCTTGACAATACTTTATCATGGTCAGACTCTCTCATCCCATTTAACTACACAAAATGCACAATCAGGGTGACCAACAGTATTATTAACATGAAAGCTTGTCTCGGGGGGTCATGCATCTCACTACAAGCTTTTGATTAAACGTGAGGACCCTGTTAGCAAGTTATTTCTATTCATGTTTTGTTTGTGATTGAATGGTAATGTCAGCTAGCTAAAAACAATGTTAGTTAGCTTGGCTAAAATGGTTTTTATAGCAACAAATCAGATCAATGGAACTTTATTCAGAAAGGGGGGTTGGATGGAACATATACAGTAAAGGTGAAATGGTAGGCATTGTTCTGCCTTGAAGCTGCATGCGCATTCTCATTGTTTGTAACCACCAACCCATCTAAATGTAAAGATAATATCCAAGCTAGCAATTTTGCCAAATTTGACTGCAACTTTTTAGCATTGTAGGGCAAACACACTCACTGCAAAGTGTACTAAAACGTGTCACCAGGTTAGCAAGCCTAGCATAACCAAGGCTCAAAATACAGATATAACTCCAAAATAATAACGCACACAAAACAGGCCCTTAAGCTAAACAAAACAGAGAACAGAAAGAAATAAAACAATGAGAAACTAATGTGGGAAAAACAGTGGCAGTTGCTGGACACTACCTGTGGTAGAAATGCCCGTATTAGTTACACAATAGCAACAGCATCATTATATAAATGTTCTTAACTTATGTAACAAAACATACCGAGGGCTGTTGAATTGTAACCTCGCTGCTCAACACTCGTCCACAGTCACGTCAACGGCTGAGGAGTCTGTCGCTATGTGGTAAAAACATTAGGCTACATCTCACCAGGTTGAACACCATGCAAATATGCTAGCTACTATGGATGTAGTAAGAGAGTTGCCAGCCTACCTGAAGTACACGGAGCTAATGCCTAAAGCATTCAGTAAACCTCGCAGCAAATAATTGACTCCATTACAACACGGCAATTTAAACTATTGCAGGTCTTATTAAAGTAGCATACGGAACAATTGCTAATCGCTAACGATATGCTAGCGGCTAAAACTAACGAAATCTCTTGAAATGTGCTGACTTTGACATTATGACAAACTAGTTAGTCAACAACTGTCCTAACACAGTCAAACACCAAGCAAGTGCAACATACAAGACGGCAAATAAGCTACTTACTAGTTCAGCAGACAGTAGAAATTGGGCGGCTTCAGGCAAACCTACATTAAGCAGTAATATGCTTACGGACCCTGGTATGGCAATGGCACGCAGGCGATTCTCCATAAGCTAGCAATTTTGCCAAATTTGACTGCAACTTTTTAGCATTGTAGGGCAAACACACTCACTGCAAAGTAGGGCTGTCAAAATTGCTCAAAAATGACGTTCGAATATTCCCTTTAAAAAAACACATATATTCAAACATATTCGAATATCTGGTTGCGCATTAAGGCACGTGAATAACAGGATAAATTAATACAACGAGACATAACTACTTGTATAGGTAATTTATTTAAGTTTTAACATATTTAACAACATATTACCTACACAAAAATAAGTAAATTAACTAATGGCCAAGACCGTAGACCTTGGCCTCTCACTCGCACACACACACACGCACTCTTTCTTTCTCTCTCTCTCCCTCCCTTATCGTCGCGCCCTCTGCATCGGTTTAAATGAACGACAACAATAAACAAATGCTGAGTGCTGATCAAGAGTTTCGTGCAAGCAATTTAAGGTCGCGATTCTTGTCCCAAATATGGCAGGCTTCATTCAGTGATTGAAACTAATATTATTAACATTAATTGAAGTTTTACAGTATAGAACCGACATTGAACGCTCCGAGCGAGCTGGGCTGTGGTAAACATGACACTTTTCCTTGGCATGAAACGGCAAATAATCAAACCAGTGCATGAAGCTGTTGCAGCCTATCTAATCTATTTTATTCGTGCAATATACAGTCAGTACAGTAGCGACTAGCTCACACATTGAACGCTCCGAGCGAGCTGGGCTGTGGTAAACATGAAACTTTTCCTTGGCATGAAACGGCAAATAATCAAACCAGTGCATGAAGCTGTTGTAGCTTATCCAATCTATTTTATTCATGCAATATACAGTCAGTACAGTAGCGACTAGCTCACACAAGTAATGTTTCTGTTAACGTAAAATAAAATGAGATACGGTACCTCGGTTCCAGTGCTTCACAGAACTCCATGAAGCCTATCCCATCCACCACACACGCCTCATGTCCTTGCATATGAACGAAATCATTTTTTGCGTGCAGGCCTCCTGTCGTGCCGCAGACAACGAACTTGTGGCGGACGGCGCAAAATATGTATCCAGTCGTGGCTGTTTCGCTGAAGTTCCACATATTAGGCCATATTCACTTGGGTGCACATTTTGGAGATGTAGCCTCAAGTTGCTAGTTGTTGAATGGTTAGCTAACTCTAGCTTGACTTAGCTTACACACTAGTTTAGCTGTAGGCTCAACAAGTTTACAACCAACTGACCAAAATCCGAAACATTTCCAGACATAACTCTTTAGATTTTTGGGGGTTACAATCACTTTCTCTGCTGCGGTCAAGCTGGGTTCTGCACCTCCAACTCCAAAAAGGAGGACAAATATGCGTCCGGCTTGATGCTGCGCCGAACAGCGCATTAAAAGTCCGGACGTCTGGTCACCCTAACGATAACGGAACAATTGCTAATCGCTAACGATATGCTAGCGGCTAAAACTAACGAAATCTCTTGAAATGTGCTGACTTTGACATTATGACAAACTAGTTAGTCAACAACTGTCCTAACACAGTCAAACACCAATCAAGTGCAACACACAAGACTAAGCAAGACGGCAAATAAGTTACTTACTAGTTCAGCAGACAGTAGAAATTGAGCAGCTTCAGCAAACCTACATTTAGCAGTAATATGCCTACGGACCCTGGTATGGCAATGGCACAGAGGCGATTCTCCATATGAAAAGTCATTGTAGCGCCCCAATTTTTAAAAAACTGTTATTTTAAGGTAAAACTGCGTATCCTAACCCTAATCCTGATGTACAATTACTGTATAATGCCACTTTAAGAAAACAGCACGTCAGCCATGGGCTGTCTAGAAGCTACTGGATCCTCAAGCTAACAAATGTAGCCTGTCACCCGTGGGCTGTCTATAAACTCCTGGGTCCTAAAGCTACCCGGTTACATTACATTGGGTGTCAGGTGAAAGTTTGTGTCTGTGAGAAATTGGGGCAAGCCGCGCGGGGAGCGAAGGAGCGGACAGGGACAGATTATATTGGAAATCGTGGTAGCAATTAGCCAAGCATGCATGTTTCAAATATTCACCAAAAATCTACTTTTCATCTTACAGTCAACTTTTTTTCAGATTTGTGTACTAAACATTCTCAAGTGTCTTCATATGAACTTGTGATTGAATCAGAGTATCACTTTTTGAATGAAAAATGTGTAAAGCATTATTTTAGCGTTAGCGATTAATGCAATTTGCTTTATATCAATCATTTTTGAAGATATGAAGTTGCACTTGCACATGGGAACATGTTGTAGTGTCTCCCACGTGCTTACCAAGTTTGGTGTTGATATCTGAAAGATTTGCTGAGATATGCCAAACAGGAAGTAAAGTCATCTTTTCTGCTGAATTTCAGTGGCTGTACCGGACAAACGGTTGTGAGGATCAAAATTCTGTTGAAGAACTTTTGTGAAGCTTGGTCTGAAGATCATCTCTGGTGATTTTGAAGAAGATTTGACAAAAATTGTAGGAGTTGATGCCTTTCAAAGGTTTTTGATAAAACCGGAAATTGCGGAAAATCTATATAACCGGAAATTGACGCCATAGGGTGTGTTGAATTCGTCTTGATCCAAGGAATCCAATGGTACCCTCATTTTTGAAAATCGGTCAAACGGTTCAAAAGTTACAGTGTTAACAAAAGTCCAACTTTGACCCATTGGTGGCGCTAGTGTGGTCTAGTGGGAGACATGAAACTTGGTGTGAGTGAAGAAGGGACTGTCCTTAATGAGTGTGCCAAATTTCAGAAAAAGTTACCATACGGTTCTAGGGGCTGCCATTGACTTCAATGGCACAAGAATAATAATAATAATAATAATACCTACAATAACAATAGGTTTCCTCCTGACGGAGGAACCCTAATAATATACTTGTAGCGCCCCTTTAGCTGTCCTAGCTATTGTAGTGGAGTGCGCTGCCCGAATTCCTAAACTGTTTCTTCTATGTATAATTAATACTAGGTTAAAGCATACTGCTAACACTATTATTTAAGCACATTATGAATACCATTATATAGCCCCATACCAAATACAGCTATTCAATATCTATCTCTACCACTTTTACTTAGGTTCACTTATTTATGGATCACTATTAAACCTAACCTTGTAGGTAGGGATGCACCGATACCACTTTTTTACAAACCGATACGAGTACGAGTATTTTTATTTGTGTACTTGCCGATACCGAGTACCGATACCGATACTTCTTAGATTTGGTCTCCATGAAAGTGCAATTAATTTGGAGGCAGATTTTATTTTATCCTCTGCAGATTATGTCAAGCCTATTGTACAAAATTAACAGAAGGCTATCCCAAGCCAAAAATAAACAGAGCTTTCTGGTTTTAACACACAAAAAAAGCCTTCAAACAGACAATATCATCACATTAGACAAAATGCAAATATAACCTGATAAAGGTAATTCAATTTGCTGCATAGTTAACAACACAGTCTGCTTAACAAAAAGTGAACAGAACTATTACTGGATTAGCACAAGAGCACATTTCAGTTACAAAAGGATCAGAAGAATCTCCTGCTCAAGTACACGAACAATCACTTAACCTATGTGGCACAGTCTTTCTCTCTACCTCTCTCTCTCTGTGTGTGCGTGCGCGTTTTTTTCTTTTGCAAGACGTCAGTTAAGATTGGTTACTTCGGTCTTGCGCCACTAGCATCAGTGAACTCTGTGTACTTAGCACTATGGTGTCTTCAGGAGTTTAATCAAATTGCTTGTGTTAAACAAAGTACTTTCCTTTCCGCCCCTCGACACCGTAGCAGTGCAGATCTTACACTGTGCCTTACTCCTGTCGTCGTCATTTATCTTAAAATGAGCCCAAATCGCCGTTAAGGCAGCATAACGGAATTGCTAATCGCTAACGAGATGCTAGCAGCTAAATTTAGCGAAACCTGTATACTGAAATACTTTGACACTATGACAAACTTTCCTAACACAGTCAAACATCAAGCAAATGCAACACAAGACGGCAAATACGCTACTTACTAGTCTGGCAGAGAGTGGTAGGACAGGTAGGACAATAAATCACATTTTGTGTCAGCATAGCCCGGCCAGTTTGATGCAGTGAAATACTGATGAGTGGTATCGGTGCTTGGTATCGGCAATTCAAAACGAGTACGAGTACGAGTATTTTAACGAAGTATCGGCACCGATACCGGTATCGGTGCATCCCTACTTGTAGGCTACTACTATCTATTAACAAACCAGTTATTTACTGATATACATCAAGTAGACAAGGGAATACATTTAACCATTTTCTTGGAAAATAACTATGAAAAGATCTATACACACACACACACACACACACAATTACACAGAATATAACACACCAACAACAAATTTTAGTTTGACTGTGTCCAGTCACTTCACCTCAGAAACATGTATCAAACACATGAGCAAAGCAAAGCAGGGCATACCCTAGCATGCTATTAGCCCACACACCAGTATAGCATAACCTAGCATGTTAGTATGTAGAGATATTGAGCTTAGTTTGGCCTTGGCCATGGATGCACTGGCCGATCCTAAGTTGACAGTTGTTTTGGGGGGGAATAGAGAAAGGTTGCAGAAGAGATGGTGGCCAACGGATATAAAGAGGGTCAGTAAACTGGGGGATGGAATAAGGTGGGTAATAAGAGTGGAGGCCAAAATAAAATAAAATGGTCAGTGGATATAATGAGCAGGAATGGGGTTAGCCAGAGGGGGATAAGAGTAGGGGTTAGGATTAGGATGGGGGTAGGGTTTAGGATGGGGGTAGGGTTTAGGATGAGGGTAGGGGTTAGGTTTAGGGTGGGGGTAGGGGTTAGGTTTAGGATGAGGGTAGGGGTTAGGGTTAGGATGAGGGTAGGGGTCAGTGTTGAGTTTAATTGTTTTGAAATTAAGGAGAGATAAACAAAAAAGGGGGTGGGGGGGGGGGTAAGGTTACGGGGCCTAGACTGGAGTCCAAGATAAGTGCTAAAGTTGAGGTGTAAGTGCATTTAAGTAAGTGCTCGGGAACAAATTTAGGAAAAAAATGGAAAGATCCAAGCAGAACAAGGTGAGTGGGTGACAAACAAAAGGTAAATAATACAACGGGAAAAAGTGCATAGGGTGGATCCAGTCCAGAGCTAGGTGAAAGTTAGGGAGAGGGGCCAGGGTGAGACTCTGTGGAATGGATGAGGGATGTGGATTGGGGGAGAATGATAAGAGGTAAAGTGGTGAATCATTCATGTAGAGTAAATCAAAGATAAAAAATAGAGATGCAGTTAAATATTTGGATACATATTTATAAATAATAATAAATATTAGAGAAAATTAAAAGAGGAATGTGAAAAGGTTCATTAAGACATACCAACAAAAGGACCAATCTGGAAAAGGAAAGAAAGGTAAGCAAAAGGTGAGGGATGGGAGATAAGATAGGGGCCAAGGAAAAAGTAAAAGGGTCAGAAAAGAGGGGGGGGGGAAAAGAGGGCTAGGGTGAATACTTGGATAAAATGGAGGCCAAAGAAAATAAGAAAGTCAGTAAAACCAGATAAGAATGATCAAACTAAAAAATGATAAAGAATGTCAAACTGACTGTTGGTAACATCATGAAAATAATACAAGGAGGGATAGAAGAGGATGATAATGAGTTTTTATTGATTGTATGGGAGTCTGTGGAAGAAAGATGGATGTTAGAGTTCATTAAGTCCAAGCGGGGAGTAGGTGTTCAGTTTATGTAGATTAGCATCTACACACCCAATCACTCTTACAAACCTATTATTTCTAAGCCGGCAGACTTATATACTTATAACAAACGTATATATCCTCCTGGGAACCAAGAAAAAAAAGTGCCATCCAATTTGTGATTTCTTTACTAGTTAGGGTTAAATAAACATCTTACAATTTCGATTTTTTTTCGAATTTAATTTTATTAAAAATTTTACAGCATGTCCATTGTAGTGGACAAATGGACCGTATTAGTTTAAAAAGATAAACAAACTTAAAAGATTAAAAATGAGCAGAGAATTCATGTAGTAATGTACAAACAAGATTAAAAATACAAATCATCTTGAAAAAAAGACTGGAAGGCAAATCTCTTCCTTTTAACAATGGTAATCTTTGAAGCAATTCTTCTTTTTGGTGATGCATAGGAACATTTTACATTTCCCGCACCTCATGTAGGTTTTGCCTTTGCCACCCCTATTTCTGCATCTCTCTGCATGCTTGACATCCATCATTTCTGGCATGTGTGTGGCTCCCAGTCTGCGCACAGATTGCTCTGGTTGTGGTATTCTTATTTTGGCTGGTGGTTCGTATTCTTCATCGGCATCAGGTTCTGGACTGTATAGACTGTCCATCAACTCCTCGGCCAGGTGCAATTTGAAGTCCAGGTACTGGTTGGTGTCCTTTGTTGTTCTCCTCACTGCTTTGCTGTCAGACTTGTATTGGATCCAAGAGTTTGTAATCGCAACATCAAAGAAGTGACTAATCACTCTTGTTGTCCACTTTATGGTCCCGTTTGACATGCAGTAGAAGCTCAGCATACGATCGCAGAGGTCCACACCACCCATGTTGTCATTGTATTGCTTGATCACTGCTGGCCTTCTCACCTGGACAAATTTCTTTTTTGGACCACCTGTTGCAAATATCTAAAGGATCTTTTCCATGCACAGTGGAGGCCATCAGCACTGCCTTGTTGTCATACCGTTTTGTGATTGCCAGCTCAGGATTCTTTCTGACTACTGAAACGGTCGTTCCTCTCCCTTGCTTTTTCATGACCTTGTCTTCTGGCAGCTTCCATGCCTTAGGGACTCGGTTGGACATTATAGTCCCTGTAGCTGGAAAGCCTCTTTCCTGCAATGCATCCATTAGGGTTGATGGTTGTGAAGTACCGGTCAAAGAAAAGGTGACTTCCTTTTGGAATGGATTCCGCCATGCGTAGGACTGAGGCTACTCCAATGCCCTGGCTTTGGTTGCTGAATGTTTTCGGCCCCTGATAGACTTCAAAATCCAACATAAGGCCATTTGGAGATGCAAGAACAAAGACCTTGAGGCCAGTAGGGTTTCGCTTGCCCGGAACAAATTGTCTGACCGGACAGTGGCCAGTAAAAGGTATGATTTGCTCATGAATGCAGACCTTCTGGGATCTTGGGAGGCTGAGGCAGCCTTGCCTCACACGGTCAAGTAATGGCCTGACTCTCCACAGAATGTCTGCCTTTTTCTGGACTTCAGTAACCGCCAAATCATCTACAAGCTTCAAGGAACTTCTTAGTTTGAAAAATCTATCCCTTGACATTTTGTGGCAGATGCTGGGCACTTTAGTTTTCTTGGCCCAAAACATTCTTATTCTTGGATATCCAAGGCAGGCCATGTGAATAGATATTCCGAAGAAGACCTTCATCTCTTGTGCCGTACAGTTGAGAAATACTCCTCTACACTGAAACTCTCTCTGGTTGGTGAATGTGGCCAATTCTTCGAAGAGTTGGTTGTCTATGTACTGTTTAAAATACTGTATCGGGCTCCAATAAGTACAGGGTGTTGGGTCATCATGACACGCAGGACAGGAAGCCCAGGTAGCACAGGTGTGAACCTATAACAATAAAGGTTGTAGAAATACAAATAAAACAAACAGAGAAACTGAAGAAGAAAGCATTAAACTATTTACCATCAAAGCATAATGGTTTTGTATGTAATTACATTTCTGACATGGAACAGGTCTACAGTAACAGTATTCTGTTACTTTGTATTTTGTACCATTATTGTCTTCATTACAGGAACTGACTTCAATATCTAGGAACTAATTAAAACCTACATGCTACTTCTGGCCCAGAGAGAACGCCTTTCCTGCTCATCCCTGTCTGTCTCTGACTCTTCTACATCTTCTTCTTCCTCCTCCTCATCTTCTTCTGCTCCATCTTCTTGGATCACAGGCTCAAAGGCCTCATCTCTCTCTCATCATCTGAGCGCTCCAAATCTGAGCCTGCCTCAACTATTCTATAGAGAAGCCTCTCTGCCTCAGTTCTGTTTCCTATAACAATGTAGAATTTAATAACATTAAGATGATCCTGATGTCCATTACAGTGGACATTCATAAAACGGCTATTATTTCAAAACATAAACAATTTCAATATTTCGGAATTGAAAATATAATCCCTAACACCTTCATAAAGAAGAATCTATATGGTCATCATAATAAAAAACACAATAAATTGACAATATTTGACACACCTTTTCGGCCATTTTGAAAAGAGAGAGAGGACGTTCCCAGCAACCCAGTCACATGACATATCATTAGAAAGCCCAGGATGTCCTCTTCACTCTCAAAAGAGTAAGAGGGTATGCATTAAAAACAAATGTCCACTACAGAGGACAAAAGTCTCTCAGGAGGATATATACACTATTGGTGGGTACCCAAAACAGATGTCAGAGGAGTGATGCAGGCCTGTTTTCGTTGCTGGAGAGCGATGGAGCCTCAAACAAAATGGCTACTTCGCGCCAAAAGCGCCACACAAAGGAAACAACTCCCTCGTCGTCCTCCTCACCGTGTTGGCGAGTTTGGAATGGAGATGTCGTCGCAGCAGTCCAAGAGCTGTCGGGAACTGATGATCCAGGAACCGATCGGCGAATGAGTGGCCGGGCTGGCTATCTTCTCTGACAGTTCTGGATCTCCTTCCACAGCACAAAGCTGAATTCGGGCTGAACTAGCTGTTGCTGTACTTCCCTATACTCCTCAGGAACTCTGTCTGAGTTCCGTCAAAAACCAAAGCAACACAATGCGGGAAGATATCTCTATGTACAGTTATGTGCAAAAGAATAGCAGTCTCACATCACTAATGTGTTTAAGTACTGATTTTGGCAGAAATTATGATACAACATGGGAACTAATTCATGACTAGGTGCAGCAGAGCAATGGCCAAACAACAGACTTAACAGACATGACATGCATGCTGCTGATTCGGGGTAATTGACTAATTTAATGAAAGGTGTTCAAATGGGTGTGTTCAAATTAATAGCAGTGTGGAGTTCAATTAGGGAGGTCAATCAGTCGGTGAAGAAATGGTGTCAATAATGGCCCTTATTTAAGGAAGGAAGGCAGCAGGGGTTGTACCTGCTGCTTTTAGCCCTTGTCCAGTGGTAAAATGGGTCGGTCTAGACATTGCACTGAAGAGAAGAGAACTCTTATAAAAAAGTTGATTGGAGAGGGGACAACTTATAAAGAAGTGGAGAAAATAATTGGCTGCTCAGCTAAAATGATCTCCAATGCTTTAAAATGGCAAAGAAAACCAGAAAAACGTGGGAGAAAAAGGAATACCACCATCCGCGTAGATCGTAAAATAACAAGAATGGCAAAGAAACAACCAATGATCAGCTCCAGAGAGATCAAAGAAGATCTTCATTTGCCTGTGAGTACTTCAACGATCAGAAGACGCCTATGTGAAGCCAAACTATTTGCGAGAAACCCTCGTAAAGTACCACTGCTGAAAAAAAGACATGTATTGAAAAGGTTACAGTTTGCCAAAGAACACATTGACTGGCCGAAAGTTTCAGTACGTTCAAATACTGGAAGAGGTCATGTTGCCTTATGCTGAGGAAGAAATGCCCTTAAAATGGGCGTTTCAGCAGGACAACGACCCCAAACACACCAGCAAGCGGGCAACATCCTGGTTCCAGACCAACAAAATTGATGTGATGAAGTGGCCAGCCCAATCTCCGGACCTCAATCCGATTGAGAATTTGTGGAGTGACCTGAAGAATGCAGTTTTTGATGCAAAACCCAAGAATGCAGAAGATCTGTGGAGTGTAGTCCAGTCAGCTTGGGCTGCAATTTCTGTTAGCAGGTGTCAAATGTTAGTTGACTCTATGCCAAACAGATGTAAAGCAGTGATAAAAAATAATGGTTACACAACTAAATATTACTTCAGTGCTTAAAGTAGGGGCTAAATCTTCATTTAATTTTAAAGTTTATACTGTAAATATTCCAGTTCGTAAATGAAAATGCAGATACTGCTATTTTTTTGAACAGCCGAATAATCTTTTTCTTTATTTTCAGTTTAAAAAAAAAAAAAAGTTCATTTTTTCATGTGGAATTGAATGTGTGCTGCTCCTAGTGCCTTTGTATGCATTGAAATAAATGCTATTAGGAACATGGAACTTTTTCTCTGTTGTTTTAAACACACTGCTATTATTTTGCACATAACTGTATATGTTAACAATGAGAGTCACTGGCCGCTCCTCCTAAATTTTTACAATATCCCGTCACACTGTTCCTTCTTGTGTCACTCCTCAAGCTCCGCTCCCCGCTCTCTCCCTCTTCACTCCAGTGTTGCCAACTTTTCTTTCTTTACACTGTTACGAGCGAAGCGATATTCTAAATCCCATGCATTTCAACGGGAGCCAATCCATTGTGACGTAGACCACCGTTTTGGGTGACGCGACCGATAAAAGTTGGAAAAAGTTGAATCCTATGCAAATGAGGAGCGATTTTTCCCGCCAGCGGCCAATCAGATTGCTAACTAGCTCACTAGTCCAGTCTGTTATGCTATTTCCACACGCTACAACACGGCCACTCAAAGCGATGGAAGCGTATCGCGTCGAAGTCATGGGTTTGCACCGTAACTCTCCCAAAAGTCGCTAGGTGACGTAATCCACTAATTTGCATAATATGCTAATAAGTATAATACAAAGTTATTCTAATATTTTCCCCATACAAACTTCTAATATTTTGCTACTATCTAGTCAGACAGGCCGCGCAGGCGCTGTTTGAGTGGAGAGGAGACGACCACAGCCCTCGCTGTACTCAGCTCTCATGAGATCAGTTGTAACGTGAACTGCAGAACGCGATATGTGAAATGCTTTTTCAGTGCTTTGTCAACACAATAATCCACCAAATTATTAGCAAAAAAAGTCGCTAGATTTGTCGCTAGTCGCTTTTTGCTAATTAAGTCGCCAAGGGGGTCTGGAAAGTCGCCAGATATAGCGACAAAGTCGCTAAGTTGGCAACACTGCTTCACTCCCCCAACACCACTTTATCTCCTCTCCCCTGACCTCTCACCCTGACTTCTGATTGGATTATTATACATTTTAATTAATAACATTTTTAAACATGAAAACATTAGTATCAGTTTTTTAACAATATGAATTGCACCTTATACAATGAAAATAAACAACAATAAAAATACAATAATTTCAGAATACAACCAAATTTCCCATAGGGCTACAGACTGTTAATCATAATGTATTCAACCTACGTGGTGTCTTGTGATCACCATCGCTAGTGAAAGACGAGCCACTGACCACGAGGTCGAGCTAGCATGCTAGCTTGACATAGCTAACCTACCAGCTTTATCTTACCACTACGTTAAATAAATAGTGAAGGTACAAGCATGTTATTTTAATGCTATTGCTGTATGTCAACATGCATTTAGCTAGTAACCGAAATTAAATATGTATAATATGCAAAAGTCAGGGACATTAACTTAGCATAGCAAGAGGCGAATTCTTGAAGGCTAGCAATTCCTTTTTCTTTAGGCAGACATGAAACGCACTGAAACCTCCACGAGTCATTCTTGGGGCCTCTGAACTTGAACATTTATTTTAAATTGGGCAAAGGGTGGTTCATATCAGAGGGCTCAGTCGAGGCTGACTCTGGATCCATGTTGAATGATTAGCCAGTTTATCAGGCTGTCTGTTGAATGTTTAGGCAAAAGAGGCAAGTCTACCGCTCGTGCTGCTGCCAAACGCGCACTCTGCTATCATTGGAGCTGATAGATTGGTTTAAACTTCAAAAACAGCAACGCAATCTCTATTTTTGTGTAGGCAACATTTTGGTGAAACTGTGTTCATAAAATGTAACGAGTAACGTCACATATTGTAGAAATGTAGTGGAGTAAAAAGTATAGATAATAGCTGCAAAATGTAATGGAGTAAAAGTCAAAAGTATGCACTATACAGATACATAAAAATGTACTTAATTACAGTAACGAAGTACAATTACTTCGTTACATTCCACCACTGCCTGTGAGGTCCCTCAAGGATCTATTTTAGGGCCCTTACTTTTCAGTCTATACATGTTAGCCCTTGGTAGTGTCATTAGGAGGCACAACATCAATTATCATAGCTATGCAGATGACACCCAGCTCTATATTTATGTAACACCCAACAACTACAGCTCTATTGATTGCTTGGTAAATTGCAGTGGAGATAGCCTTCCCTTAATTCCGTTAACACACAATTCACTGATGTGAACACTAGCTAGCATACAAGCTGACAAGTTTCCATTATACATAACGTTAAACATGTAAAAGGTAACGGATCACGACACACGTAATGTTGCTAAAGTACGATTTTTTTTAGTAAATCAAGTTTAAGTTACAGTACATAGCATATTATAGCAATGTGAAGTTACACAGCACTTTACATCATTGGCATTTAACGAGACTTACCTCAAAAGTAATGCTGGTGACCGAAAAGTTGCTTTTATCCATTGGAAAGAAGACGATGTTGTCGTTTATCTTGATTGTGATTGGCCAAGTGATTTGCGTTCCACCAAAGATATTTTACTGGGAATATAGCAATCCCGTTGTTTCTAGTCCAGTCCATGGGAAATTGTTTTACATTTATTTAAACTGTGAAATAATACTACTTATAGCACAAATAGCACCAAAAATTGCAGGACAGAAAAAAACAACTGTAAATCAGATTCTGTACATCAAACTTTGTATGGCATTTTGTAGATTTTTTGGTATACTACAAGCTAGCGGCTAAACCTAGCGAAACCTGTTGAAATTAGCTTACTTTGACACAATGACAAACTAGTGAGTCAACAACTTTCCTAACACAGTCAAACATCAAGCAAGTGCAACACAAGACAAAGCAAGACGGCAAATAATTTACTTACTAGTCCTGCAGAAAGTAGTACTCGAGCGGCTCCCAGAAACGTACATAACGCAGTAATATCCTTACGGACCCTGGTATGGCAATGACACAGAGGTCATTCTCCATATTAAACGTCATTGTAGCACCCCAATTTTTTTAAGCTGTTATTTTAAGGTAAAATTGCTAATCCTGACCCTAAATTACAATTGCTACATCCTGTTACTTTAAAAGTCATATACACTCAGACCGTTGGATTAAACCGTATTATTTTGCCTGTTTGTTTGTTTATTGTTTCTCTGTACTCTGTACCCTCAACCAGGGGGGTATTCGTCGTAGCTCGCTAAGCGGTTTAGCAAGCTAATTTTCAGGCTAAGATAAAAAAAAACGCCCCTCTCTTTGGTTCGTGGAAGCAACTTTTGATAAATCACCATAGTTACATATCAATTAGCACTAACCTGCTCCAGGGCAGGCTAACGTAAGTGTAGCTGGATAAGCTTGCCACAGCCCCGGAAAAAGGAGGGATCCCATTGACCAAGGACTGATGTTAGATAGTTAGATTAGCGTAGGGAGAGTTCTTTGCGATCGCCAAGATCCATTATTCCATTATGATGAGTTCTTGTATGAGCGCTACCGATTCAGCCGACAAGGAATAATTAATTTACAAGACCTTCTCGAGTCATTTATTGCAAACACCACATTGACTGTCTTGCGCTTTTTTGCGAGTGGTACATTTTTGTAGTGTCGGTGATGCGGAGAACAAAGCACTCATAATTATATGAGTGTTATTAGTACACCATAGCATATCATTATTGTAAAAAATGATTAAGGTGGACTCATAATAAGAATATCAATTTATTTTCACTGCTTCAATTTATTGCATTTGTTATTGATACATTTAGTCATTTAACAGACGCTTTTATTCAAACAAGGAAATGTAAAACTACTTCGAGGAAGGAGGTGAGGGGAATCGAACTAGCAATCTTGCAGATTCGAACCGGTAGAGGAAACCTCTGTACCAGTTGACACTTGCCATCAGGTATTCATACATAGATATCACCCTATAAACATCCCAACACACCTTGCTCTCACAGCGGTGGCGGTGTTGAATTTTGACATGATTATGGTCTTGTATTCTTCATAAGCGTTCATGTTCATCTCCTGCTCGCCAGCGGAGAAAAAAAGTGCCCTTTTCTTTGAGTTTAGAACCATTATATCGTTAGAAAATCATTGTTTTGGTGATCGACCTTTCCTGCCTTTTGAAGTAGGACGTGCACGCGCAATTGCCCTGATAAGTTTAGCCTGGTTGAAATTAACCACATGATTTGGAGGCGGATGAGCCGTTGACGAACCGATATTTGCAGTTGTCAATCAGCTCGCTAATGTTAACGGGCTAAAAGGACAATTGATTAACTTAGCTTCAACCCTTACGACGAATGGGGCCCAGGGCATTGCTGTAAAAGAGCTCTGCTCTGTCAATTTCCCTGAATAAACAATGATTGATGATGAAACACGCTGCTTGGCAAACTAGTGAATTGTCCAGAGTCATTATAATGGGGAAGCACAATGGTCGCAGAGACTATGCCTATGCTAGTGATATTTACCACTTTGATATAGTTGAATTCCTGTCTATGCTAGTGATATTTACCACTTTGATATAGTTGATTCATGTCTATGCTAGAGATATTTACCACTTTGATATAGTTGATTCATGTCTATGCTAGTGATATTTACCACTTTGATATAGTTGATTCATGTCTATGCTAGAGATATTTACCACTTTGATATAGTTGAATTCCTGTCTATTTTTAGAGGTAGCTTGGCAAGCACTGCTTTCCTCCCTTGCCCTGATGGCACGCCATTGATAACATGTCATAATTGTTCACTCTAGGCAACTCTTAAGGTGCCTTAGGGGCAGTAACTTTTGTTGGGGCTGCAGGGTGTAAATCATGTCTGGAAAATCTCCCCTGTGTAGAATGACATGTTTTTTTTTTGTAATATGCTTGTGATATAGGGCAATCTTAATTAATGGGAATATTTATTAAAATCTAATGCTGAAACTGAAGTCAGTCATTAGCTAGTGTTTTACTGGAAGTGAGAACTGTATTATTATGAAATGAACAGCTGAGAAGCAAATATAACCACAGGTTGTAGATAGCTGAATATTCACCTGTATCGTAATATTTCTGACACAGCATCAACGTTTTTCAAGAAAGGCAAATGAGCCATACTCTTAGTTATGGAAAATACTCTAATGCTTAAGTTCACTTTACACGGTTCCATTATGAATCGTAATGTTAATGTTTTTAAATATATGCTATACATTCAAGGTTACGAACAGTTTCATTTCATGTGGAGTATTTATTGCTTCTGTAGAGTAATTCTGGGAGAGAAAGCTTTTGAAGGGAAAACACCTCACTGTGATCTCTCTCACCTAGAAGATGAAATACCTCACTGTGATCTCTCTCTCAATTCAATTCAAAAGAGCTTTATTGACATGACAAAACATTTAATTCATATTGCCAAAGCATGCATATTAAAAAGAAAAAGAAAAGTACAATATCGTATAAAGACAGTACACAGAACAGGTTTCTGTGTGTTTGTGCGTGCATAACTTATGTCGGATACTTCCCCAGGTTACCGTTAGTTGTTTTAAGACTAGAAATGTATGCCGTGTGATGGAAAATGTTATTCAAACTCTTAACCGCATGGTTCACGACCTCCTTATTATATGGGTAAGTAAGAATCATTTTTGAACCAATCAGAGGACTGACTAGGGGATGGTTTTCAGTCCATTTATATTTTTCTCTGATGTTATAAAGTTTGCTGGGCCTTGTTTGTATGTTAGTATTTTCGATCATTTTAAAATATACCGATTTGACTACGATCTGACAAAGGTGTTAGTGGTTTGACTGTAAATGCTCTGAAAGTGAATGGATCCAAATCTGTAATCATGTAATCAACGGTTGAGCAGCCAAATGATGAGCTGTAAGTGTATCTCCCAAAGGTGTCCCCTCGCACCCTACCTTTGAGCATGTAGATGCAATGAGATGAAGTTCTTGGTTCACAAAGCGCATCATGGTTAGGGCTCTTTCGTGTGAGTGCACCGGTTGTTTTACTTTTCTTTTCTGTTCTCGCTGTTTCCTCACGGACCCTATTCTCAGAAGCGCCGGACGCCACTTCCTGCTGCTAGAGTTGCTACCTACTGTGCTCTCTAGCCCCGGAAGGCTGCTTATCTGCTTTTGTACTTAAGCATCCCAGTGACTGCGCTCACTACTACTAACCTTCACATTACATCGAGTCTGGGAATTCTCTCCCCCTTATTCTCTGTCACTCTTGGCTAACTTTACATTTAGGCATTTTTTTACATTTAGTCATTTAGTACATTTAGTAACTGTCCTTAGTTGGCTCCCACGGCCATGGCTTTTTCTTCTACCTCTGTCTGCTGCCTGGAATGTAACATGTTTTTACAGGTTGGTTACCCTGAAGCACAGATGTTGGTTGGAGCTCCTGGGGTGAATGTTGTTGGGGCTTTTGGTGTCTGTGCAGGGTTTCGATGCCTTCCATGCTGGGGGGTGTGGGATGTCCTGGGCATAGAATGGTGGTTGTAATGGGGTTCAGCGGGGGAGGATCTGGCGGCATGGGGAGGCATGGTGGCTTTCTTGTTGAGACTGCGGCCAAGGACAACATCTTTTAGTGTTCTCACAAATATAACTGATCACATCCTTGCCGAGGTGGACATGGCCATGCAGGCTGTGGAGAACATGAGGGGGGTGGTGTGCCAGGTGGACATTTGGCATGAGGGCACATCCTCGGGAGATGGCTGCGTTTACCTGTTTTATGGTGTCTGGGTGGAAATCCGCTCTTGGAAGGATGGTGGAAATCACTATTTTGGATGTCGGGAATGTCTCTGATGCTTTCTCTGCCATTCTTATGATGGACTCTGCCACACGTTCCTGCTGTGTCCTCAGGTCGTTTGTACCCACATGTATGATGATGTGGGTGGGTTCTCTGACCTAAGTGGTTGTTGTTCAGTTGTTCAAGTACATCGTTTGTTTTGGGGCACCACATTTTTGTTGCCTTTTGACCAGGAAACAGTCGCTGTTCATTATTAAACTCTGTACGACCCTCCAGTGCTTCGTCTCTCAGGAACTGTTCCTCTCTGACTGTATGCAGCTGTCTCCTCAGGGCCTCCCTGTCCTGTTGCAGTTCTGAGATTCACACATGCGGTGAACTCCTGTTTTAGGTGGTGAAGCTGTGCCTCTAGATGTTGGTTGGATGTAGTGTACAGGTGTACCTGTTCTCTGAGTTTAGCTCCTTTTTCTGACTCTGCCAGTCTCTTTAAAAATGTTATGTCTTTCTTGACAGAGATCAGACCTGCCTCACTCCCTTGAAACATAACAGTTCCAGTTTGGTATACATTTACAGTGAGGAAGGTATTGTTATTGTCCCCCTCTTTTTTTTTTAACTGTATCTGCCTTCCTTTGCATATCCCCTGTTTATCGTAGTACTTGTAATGTTTGCAAATGGCTCTGTGCCATGAATCACAGTCATCTGTGTGTAGGTTTGTGGTAGTGGGCTTGCCTCCTATTTGAGCAGTGTCTGACCATAAAGTCTCTGGATTCTCCATGAGAAAATTCTGCCTGTAGGTTCCTCTGTCACTTGCCTTCTTAACTGTTCTGGATACATCCTGGTATGTGGGAGGGGCACTCCACTAGAGGCTGCTGACAATGTATCCATTTCCCCAACTGTCACTGACCGTTAGATTTGTTAGATCGCTAGGCTATTAGCTTTGTTTATCAGAGCTAGAAAAGATTGTGCTCTGAATCTGATTTGTTTCTGAAATCCTCTAGAATATGGAGTAAATTGAAGCTCACCACTCTGTCCTCCTGCTGATTGTCTGATGGTTGCTGTTTGGATGGTGTTTGTCTTCCTTTTTTGGTCCTAATGTCCTTTGGCCTGTTAGCTTCTAGCTGTTAGAGTCAGTTAGCTGCTGCTTTGCTGCTGCTGTTCCTCATTGCCTTTTGGTTTGGAGATGTTCTCCTCTCAGTTAGATCAGGAGGAAAGAGAACAATAAATCCCATTTAGCACATTCTTGATCCCCTGTTCTTCCTCGTTGATATTGAGTGTCTCCTCTTAGGTTTCGAACATTTTAAAGATGTGAAATTTGAAAAAAGTGTAAATCTTTTAGGAGCTCTGGGTGAGCATGGCCGTATGGAATGTTTCTCTCTCTCGCTCTCTCTCTCAGTGTTTGTTATGGTTTTCAAATAGTGTTTTAAATATATTATATAAGTAGTGTTTTTTAAATAGGTTTTAAAAGTACAAAAAAAGTCTTTCTTTCTCCTGCCTTTCGATTTCTCTCTTTCTCCTTTGAATATTGGTTAATTAAAGGAACCTGTCTCTCTCACCTAAAAGTTATGATTTGCTTCTTTGTGATAGGTGCAGGGGATGACACCAGAGCTTGGGGACCTCCTTTTGTTGGACAGGAGAGTGCATATTTCATTAGTGTCAACAGAAATAAAAAGGTGTGCTATTCTCACACATTTAACAGTATTTCTGTATTGGTCTTTTATTTAGCTAGATATTTACAGGACAGTACAGTATATTATTAAATTCACATGTTGTTTAAATGGAATTTCTTATCCAAGTAATCAAAATTAAAATAATCAAATTTTCTCTCAATGAAGAGTATGGCTGTCAATCTGAAAGATCCTCGAGGAGCAAGGATTATAACAGAGGTACGATAAAACATTCATTTTAGACTCTAACCACTACGAAAGCATTATGCAAAATTTGAGGCATTTTGACCCATTTTAATGTAGATTCAAGATTATGTATGACTGGAGCAATGTTCCCTCATTTCACAGTTGGCAGAGGTCTGTGATGTCCTCGTGGAGAACTACCTGCCCGGGAAGTTGAGTAAGATGGGTCTCAGCTATCAGGATTTGGCGACAGTGGCACCCAGACTGATCTACTGTTCAATATCAGGTAAGGCTTTCTTGCTGGACTCATGACATTTTCATCGTAAATAGAACCTTATTCACTGGGAGTATGAACCCACAGAAAGGAAAACAGTTGGGGGTGGGAAGCCCCTGGCACACTGGGGCAAGAAACTGGGATGTGAACCCTGCCCTCCCTGTACGCACCAGAAGGGAACAAAACAGCCCAACCAACATGGCAAGGGTTAACTCACGGGTTAACAGTAGGCATGGGTTAACTCACAGTAAGCCTGTGGGACATCTCTGTGCGTTTGTCCTCGTGGAGCAGCCCACAGTAAGGTCACGGAGCAGCCCACAGTCAGGGGTCAGCCCACAGTAAGGGTCAGGGGTCAGCCCACAGTCAGGGGTCAGCCCACAGTAAGGGTCAGGGGTCAGCCCACAGTAAGGTCACTGAGCAGCCCACAGTAAGGGTCAGGGGTCAGCCCACAGTAAGGTCAGGGGTCAGCCCACAGTAAGGTCACGGATCAGCCCACATTAAGGTCACGGATCAGCCCACAGTAAGGTCACGGAGCAGCCCACAGTAAGGGTCAGGGGTCAGCCCACAGTAAGGGTCAGGGGTCAGCCCACAGTAAGGTCAGGGAGGGCCATATTCGCAGAAGCTGCTAAAGGCCCAGCCCTGGCTAACCCAAAGTGGTCCTGTGTGTTTGTGGATTTTGTGGATTGTACTCATGAGGCAAGCCACCGTGGCTACAGAGAGCCAAGTATATGATGACCAATGTGAAATATTAAATGGTTTGGTGAAATAATTGTGCCCATAGTAATCCCACAGTGGCCCATGTCTAAGAGGTGCTCAAAGCCCTGTCATGAAGGTGGCTCACAAATTGTATTGATTTATTGTAGGGCTGAACGATTAATTGCATTTGCGATTTAATCGCGATATGATAGAACGCGATTTTCTAACCGCAACGTTCGCGATTAAAAACGTGATCTAAAAAAAAAAATTTTTTATTTTTTTCTTAAGATGGTAAATTTTGCACACAGTATTTACACACCGATTTGTTGTTCTTGATTCTGTAATGAGCAGTTAAATAAAAATGTAAATTGTAGGAAATAATATTTGACGCTAAATGTATCTAATATTGTGTTGGTCATATTGAAATCATTCATTACGATTTGTTGGGAAAAAAATTAGGATAAAATAAAAAAAAATCGCATATTAAATCGCAATCGCAATATTGGGGGGGAAAAAATCGCAATTAGATTATTTCCCCAAATCGTTCAGCCCTAATTTATTGTATTAGGAACACCAATGAAGCAACTGGATGGTGGAGCACCAATGACATAGGAGGATATCTGATCAAATACTGTAGATGATCTGGATACAAGCATGTCCTAGAGAGGAAAGCATGCTCACATTTATGATAATTCTTCACAAAGTTCTGCACCAGTTGATCATTTCTCTTTGGGTCAGAAGCTAGTATAAATTGATATTGTACATTGTGGTATAGTCTTACTGGAAATCTTATTATTATTTTTATACAACAACTAGTTGAGCTAGCTTTATACATAATACGAATGTGACGCATTAGAGCAACAGTAATGGCAGTTTATTGATAATTAGATGTGCAGCCTTATTGTGCAGCAATATTTTCTTGTCATTGTGTCCATGTTGTGCTTCAGGGTATGGACAGACTGGACCTCAGTCGCACAAGCCAGGATATGACTCCATTGCATCTGCTATATCTGGCATGATGCATATTACAGGCCCTGAGGTGAGGTTACATCTGGCTAAGGGTCTTTATATAGGTGGTTGTACCGTGGTTATAAACGTAGCACACAGGTGAAACTGTATGTTAGGATACTCTTCATAATGATTGTTCATTGTTCCTTTACATCTTAAACAATGCTTTTGGATTCGATTTTGGTGTGTTTGTATGTCTATGAAATGAGTGGACATATTGGGTCTTGAATGTGCTGCGGCTGATAACTGCCTCTTCTAGAACGGTGACCCTGTGCGGCCAGGGGTGGCGATGACTGACCTCGCCACAGGCCTCTACGCACACGGAGCCATACTGGCAGCTTTACTGCAAAGACAGAAGACAGGCAAAGGTGTCCACATTGACTGTAACCTGCTTTCCTCTCAGGTAAGATATATTGGGATTTTGCAACACGGTGTCAGGGACGTCAGGACTCAGAATGTACTGTACGTTAATAGGTTTTATTGGTATGAACAGCCAGGGAAAGGGAAACAAACAGGTCAACACAAACGAAAACAGGGAGAACGCTCAGAAGATTACGAACTAACAGAAAAGGCTAAAACACCGGAGATTTGTACTTAATCAAAGAAAAAACATCACAAAACTGGAAAGCTCAGAAGTTATACTCAAAAAGCAGGAACCAAAACTAGAATATGCAGCAAAACAGGAATATGCGCGGAGCGCGGAAACAAAACGTTCGGACTTAACTCACGAAACTGACAAAGCTGGAGCGGTGATGTGGAAATCACAATAGCGTTGTCTGAACCAGGAAGAAGTAGTAAAAGATACGTCCATTAACCGACGAGGCCAGACAGGGAGTGAGGGGTTCTTATAGTGAGCGTGCCAGGTGCAGTACATCAGAATTCAGGTGATCAGGAAAGTGATGGGTGAGTTGTGGTTGGAGGGGGCGTGGCAGGAGCAGGGTTCAGCGCAGGCGGGACACACGGCCAATCGGAACTCTCCATTGCAACACGCTCTGCACTGTGTTGTTCTTCTAAAGATTCATCCAAGTTTCTTGCTTCATTCCTATGGAATTTGCAACGTTCTAGACTGAACAATCCTCTAGCAAAATAGATAGACGATTGAGTGGCTTGGGCTAAAATTGAATTGACAACCTGAGATTCTCCTTTGTGACCATAGAAAGGAGAATAAAGGACACAAGGTAAACAACAACACATGCAGTGGTATGTGTTTTCATAATACACTGCGTCTATGTAAGACAACTCTTCCAGTGGTATGTGTTTTCATAATACTCTGCGTCTATGTAAGACAACTCTTCCAGTGGTATGTGTTTTCATAATACACTGCGTCTATGTAACTTCAACCCATGCAGTGGTATGTGTTTTCATAATACACTGAGTCTATGTAAGACAACTCTTGCAGTGGTATGTGTTTTCATAATACACTGCGTCTATGTAACTTCAACCCATGCAGTGGTATGTGTTTTCATAATACCATGCGTCTATGTAAGACAACCCATGCAGTGGTATGTGTTTTCATAATACACTGCGTCTATGTAACTTCAACCCATGCAGTGGTATGTGTTTTCATAATACACTGCGTCTATATAAGACAACTCTTGCATTGGTATGTGTTTTCATAATACCATGCGTCTATGTAAGATTCTAGGGTTGGCTAGTGTGGTAAAGAAGCTGATTGAATCCCTACTTGAACCCCTCACTAAGATCTAATTGGTCTAAATCTTAAAACCTATAAAACCATGACTCATTAGGAAACAGACTGAATGTGATCTAATATTAATCTAAGTATCCCCTTCAAACAATACATTTGCATAAACCCAGCAGACCCAATGAAAATCTCAGAGTGCTCTAACTCTAAACACCTGTCAGGCTGTGACATGGTCATGGTGTAACTCTAAACACCTGTCAGGCTGTGACATGGTCATGGTCTAAACACCTGTCAGGCTGTGACATGGTCTAACTCTAAACACCAGTCAGGCTGTGACATGGTCTAACTCTAAACACCAGTCAGGCTGTGATATGGTCATGGTCTAAACACCTGTCAGGCTGTGACAGGCTGTGACATGCTCTAACTCTAAACACTGTGGCTGTGTCAGGCTGGGTCATGGTCTAACTCTAAACACCTGTCAGGCTGTGACACGATCACGCTCTAACTCTAAACCACCTGTCAGGCTGTGTCATGGTCTAACTCTAAACGCCAGTCAGGCTGTGACATGGTCATGGTGTAACTAAACCACCAGTCAGGCTGTGACATGGTCATGGTCTAACTCTAAACACCAGTCAGGCTGTGACATGCTCTAACTCTAAACACTGTGGCTGTGTCAGGCTGGGTCATGGTCTAACTCTAAACCACCTGTCAGGCTGTGACATGGTCATGGTCGAACTCTAAACACCTGTCAGGCTGGGTCATGGTCTAACTCTAAACACCAGTCAGGCTGTGACAGGCTGTGACATGCTCTAACTCTAAACCACCTGTCAGGCTGTGACATGGTCATGGTCGAACTCTAAACACTGTGGCTGTGACATGGTCTAACTCTAAACCACCAGTCAGGCTGTGACATGCTGTGACATGGTCTAACTCTAAACCACCAGTCAGGCTGTGACATGCTGTGACATGGTCTAACTCTAAACCACCAGTCAGGCTGTGACATGCTGTGACATGGTCTAACTCTAAACCACCTGTCAGGCTGTGACAGGCTGTGACATGGTCATGGTCTAAACACCA
This sequence comes from Clupea harengus, assembly GCF_900700415.2. Classification (NCBI taxonomy): domain Eukaryota; kingdom Metazoa; phylum Chordata; class Actinopteri; order Clupeiformes; family Clupeidae; genus Clupea; species Clupea harengus. Next base: position 25,647,769 of record NC_045168.1, read on the forward strand.
GTCAGGCTGTGACATGCTGTGACATGGTCTAACTCTAAACACTGTGGCTGTGACAGGCTGTGACATGGTCTAACTCTAAACCACCTGACAGGCTGTGACATGGTCCTAATGGGGTTCACTGCCATGGTGTAATAAATCCTTATCACTCTGATATGCAAACCTGCTGAACACAATAGGGCCTTGCACCTCTGGGGAAAATGCAAAGTGTGGTTGCTCTACAGCAGCAGAGGATTATAACCCTTGCCCAGCACATTGCCCATTATACAGCCCTGAAGCTGATTATTAATAACACTCAATGAGTCTTTGGCTTAGACTGTTTATTAACACACGTTTAGCCCGCCTGTTATGCCAAGAGAATTTCTTATGGTGTGAAGTCAGAATCCATTTCCTGCCTTGCAACTTCACCAAGAACTGGAATGTCCAGAGCATTGAGAAGATCAGCTATGCCCACAGTGGCCCTAGACTTTGAGGCGTATAACTGACTGTAAAAGCTAAAAAGTCTGTCATTGATCAGCTTGGGATCAGTTATCAGCTGTCCAGTAGGAGAGGACATTTTATTTGTTGCCCTGTCAGCACTTTTGACTGCATAATGAGCAATTTATCCGCTTGATCACCTTACTAAAATGTGTTTGTTTGAATCAGAATCAGGTTTTATTGACCAAGTAAGTTTGCACAAACAAGGAATTTGACTTGGTAAAGTGACTCTCAGTGAGCTTACTAATATCATTTCTTACCTGTTCTCCTTTTCGTTCTCTGTCTTTCTATCTTTTTAGGTGGCTTGTCTAACACATATTGCTTCAAACTACCTGAATACAAAGAAGGAGGCAAAACGCTGGGGCACTGCCCATGAGAGCATCGTGCCTTATCAGGTATGTATAGTTTATCTGTAATGATGATCAAAGTCAATCAATCAATCAATCAATCAATTCAATTTTATATAGCGATTCTCTATATACCCGAAGTCGCTTTACAGAGTCCAGTAGTCATACACACACAGTCATACCGGTGGTGGTAAGCTACCTCAGTAGCCACAGCTGCCCTGGGGCAGACTGACAGAAGCGTGGCTGCCAATCAGCGCCAACGGCCCCTCCGACCACCACCAACATTCATTCATATTCACACAATGCAATGCAAAGTCATAGTGAAGTTGACCTTAAATATCACCCTGCCGGTTATCTACTATCTTTGAACAGTCATCCTTGACCCCTGACGGAGTCTCTTTTTAGTCCTTATCTTGTCAGGAAGGTAAGGCGTTTTGATCTCATCACTGATGGTTACTCGCTGACTGGCCTACCTCTTTCCACAAACTATCGCACTGAGAGGCCCAAGTGGAGTTTACACTTGTAAGTCAGCAACATTGCTGGCAATGCCACTGAAAAAAAAATAGATTCATTTATCTATAATCTCAATTTAATTCTTCATGTTACTTTATCATACAAACATACAAGCAATTGACAACAAACCCTCAAAGCCTGTTTTGTTAAGCATATTAAGGCAGTAGTATAGTTTATTTAAATAGAGGAAAAGATCCTGACTCAGGCTGATCGGAGAATGCATGGTCCCCGTGACCCACTGGTATTCCACTTGCAGTGACGTTGCTTCATGCAAATGACGATCCAGATGATGTCGATCCAGATCCATATCTCTAGATCCTGGAAGCCAGTGGGCAGCTCACAGGTGGTAGAGGAAGACGTCGTACTGCACCTCAGTATTCCATTTGGTCGTGGTGGCAAGAGTACGGACCAGGTGTCTCAGTCTCTCCCTCCTTCCCTCTCTCCCATGTTAGAAACGATCAAAGACCCTCCTCATCTCGTTGCAGAGCAGAGAGTTAGTGTCCCAAAAAGCCGCTCCAACTCTGTGTGTATAACATATTCCATATATGACGCATGCATAAACTGTATATATGCTGCTGTCCACTGTGCATATCGTAAGATAACATTTCTGCTGTAGTACTTATGCTACAGAACCTGCACATATCTGTAAATAGTATTTTTTTGTTTTGGGATTCTACTTATCTGTAAATAATATTGTTGTTTTGGGATTCTACTTGGATGCTAAAATGCATTGCTTTCGCTTTGTACCTACACTCTGCACATTGACAAAGTTGAATCCAATCTTATCTAATCTAATCTAATAAATATTTACACTTACTTTTAACCAGTTGATCTGCAGTTAGTTATTGTTTATCAAACATGAGTTCAAAATTGCACTAGGTCTCATTGCCCATAGAATGTAAAAGCTTGGCAAAATTAAACAAAGCATTGTTACATCTCACACTTAAAAATGGCAAAGCTAGCCTCAAAATTAAAAAAAATGAACTTGAACATCACTCTTTCCTCAAGCCATCACCATGTTAATATGCTAGGACAACTAATGAAGGGCTGGGTGTTTTATTGTGATCAGGGCTTCAAAACCAGCGACGGATTTCTTGTTGTTGCTGCTGGGAATGATCAACAGTTTGTCAAAGTCTGCAAGGTAAGCATCCACATCTCTACAGTATGTATAACAGTATGTGTATTTGACCAGATGTTTTATACAGAGTGTATGGATGAGACTATGTCATTAGTATACGACGGGGCGACAGTGGTACAGGAGGTAGAGAAGTCGTCTAGTAATCAGAAGGTTGCTAGTTCGATTCCCTGTCGAAGCGTCCTTGAGCGAGACACTGAACCCCTAATTGCTCCTGATGTGCAGTGTGCCATCAGTGTAAATGTAAAATGTGTATACATTGTAAGTCGCACATATGTAAGTCGCTTTGGATAAAAGCGTCTGCTAAATGACTAAATGTATACATGTTTTAAAGCCTTTAGGCATGGGCTGTGATCAAAATAATGAGTTACATTTATACAGGAGAGATTGAGGAAGATAAATCCAGAGTTTGAGGGCCTTGTCACTGAAAAGTGGAAAGTCTGGTGTGTGGGATAGCGAGTAGATTATTGCAAGAAGACCTGAGAGAGCAAGAGGGAGAGTTAAGGGATCAGAGTTCACTGAGGTAGAGGGGTGCAAGGTTATGCAGAGCTTTAAAGGTGAGAAGCAGAATTTTGAACTTTATACAGGACATAACCGGCAGCCAGTGTAGCTGAGAGAGGATGGGGCAAAATGCTTAGTAAGGGGGAGATTTCAAGCTGCAGAGTTCTGAATTTAATATATAAAAATCAAATAGTTCACCGAGATTTCTGACAACAGGTGCAGGTTTAACAAGCACACCATCAATACTAACTAAATGTTGATGATTTAAATAGTAAGGATTTTGGGGTGGCCAGTAAAACCAGTTAAGCAAGAAAGCTGTTTTTTGTTATAGTATGTAACTGGCTCATGTTTATTATTGCAAGAAGTTATTCAGGTAAGTAAATAAAGTGTTGCAAAGTTCAGAAACAGCATTAGAGCAAGGAAGTATAAAAGATAAAACTAATGACAAATAATTTTTTTTTAGGTCAGAGCAGTTCAGTGTTGTTTCTGTCTTAACTCACTTTGCCTCATATGTATCTGAAACATTCAGGTCCTTAGCCTTGACAACTTGGCGGATGATCCCAAATATAAGACCAACACATTGAGAGTGCAACACCGTGAGGAGCTTCTGCAGGCTCTCTCCAAGAGGTGACACCATTGCATTGCATGTATTTTGGCACACTACCCCATTCATGATACACAGTCAGTCACTGCAAACTAGTGGTCACAGCTCCTGAAACCTCTGGTGTCATCAATACAGCACTGAAAAGAACACACCGGACATAACCTAGTCAGCCCCTCCTCATCCGTAGAAGCACAAGAAGGTGGGGAAAAATGGTAATATTTTACTGGAACCCTGTTTCATAAGACTGATATAACCATGTCAAACATGGCATTATGTCAATACACATTATGACAGCTGACGTCCAATGATTTGACAATGTCATGTTACCATTATCATAATTCTCATGACAGCTCTTTGAATTGATATGCCATAAGTTAAATGTTATTAAGCTGTCATAGACAAGACATGCCAAGAATCTAAAGACATCTTACAAAGGTGTGTACAGTACACAGAACTGTTACACAGAACAGTGCAAAACAGTGAAATAAACCAGGATTTAACTATAACATTAGTTATAAACAAGAGATTAAGGTTGTGGTTTATGGTAAGGTTTAGGTATTTGGCAGGTGTTTTCCTCAAAACACACTGATGCTTAATTACAGACATTTTTAAGAGCAGACCACAAACCTCTGTCACAGGACGGTATCAAAACGGGCTGACCGCAAAATATAGTTGCTTGTACCTATTTCTGCAACATGCTCCAGTTATCTTAAAAATGTCAGCAAGTCCAAGGAAGTACCCAGTAAATACACATTTTAATAAGCATAATCTTGTAATGTATAATATAAATAGCAATCATGTTGTAATGCAACTGCTACATGTACATTATCATGGGAGGTTGTCAGGGCAGGCTAAGATGGGGCAGTGCGGTATAAATGGGTAAACAGGCAAAGATAGAAGGTTCAAAAGAAAGGAAAAACTTTCTTTAAACCCTCAACTGAATTCCCAAAATATCCTCCCCATCAAATGTCAGTTTCCCCTTTTAAAGGTGTCCTCATCCCCTTGAACAGCTCCCAAATATTAAATGACTTTCCTTAATGTTCGGGGTTTCTTCACCAGCTCCTTCGAGCCATGTACTCTCTGTCCCTCTGCCTGAGAGGCATCTGCCTGGGTCACAAACTCCTTACTGAAAACAGGGGCAGTGAGGACTGGCTTTGAAAACAAGGCCCTCCTCAGATTGCCAAATGCTTCTTCTGCGGCCAGAGTCCATTTCACCATCCGGGAGAGTTTTTTTGTTGTAAGCTCTGTGAAAGGGGCAAGTGCGGCAAGTACACTGCTAGTGCCAATACTAGCGGTTGGGGAACAAGGTGTTGCTCAATTACTCACTATTCACTATTACTTTTTACTACCTGATATAAGAGACCATTTTTCTTCAAAGTGAGGGTAGGAAGGAGTTAGTCTGGGACGTTTTCTAATGCCTTACCAAGGAAGGGATCATGTAATTGAGCCGTTACGTACTGACCTTTAATGGGTGGTATTTCTCTAGGGCCAACAGCTTCATCTTCACTTGGCCCAGGTTGTTGTTCTGAGTCAGCCGAGTCCCTCCCACTGCAAAGACTTGGGCTTAAACTGATGGGGAAGAGCATGGCTTGGCAAGATTAATGCAGGATTTATTCATTTCACAACCTTACCCTAACCCTCTATTGCAGGGTTTATTCATTTCACAACTTGTAGCACACCCACTACTACATGTCCTCTTGTAATGACACATTACGCAATATGACAGTTTTTGTGGGGTTGGTTAAGGATATCTCCACTCCTGGGATTCTTTGCTTTTCTGTGAGAGGACATAAAATGGCATCACAAATTGGTGTCCAGAAGATGTTTTTGTTTTGCAGGTAGCTAGCTATGTTAGCTACCTGTGTAGGGCTTTGGTTATTGTTGTTGTTTTATATTAAACGTACGGGGTCAGCCCTATGTTCCCACATTTCTAAGGATTTTTTTTTCACTGACAATTTTGAAAATTAGGCCCAATGTTCCCACAGACCTATGTTCCCAGATTTATTTTGAAAAATGAGTCCCGATGTTCCCACAGCCCTATGATCCCCCATTTCTAGATTTGTTCTGAAAATTAAACCCTATGGTCCTTCATAGCTCCTTCAAATCGCCAGCTACGGAATGGTGAACCCTTAACTACTGTAGGGCTGTGGGAATATTGGGCTGTGGGAACATAGGCACGCTCCCAAACTTATTGGACCATGTCTCGCTTCAGGTTCTCAGAAGACACCACAGATGAGTGGATAAGGAGGTTTGATGGGACCGGTGTCCCAGTTGGACCAATCAATAATATTCAGCAGGTGTTTTCAGACCCTCAGGTAAAAGTCACCCACACCCAAACTAGGGCTGAACGATTTGGGAAAATAATCTAATTGCGATTTTTTTACCAAAATATTGCGATTGCGATTTAATATGCGATTTTTTTTTTTATCCTCTTTTTTTCCCCAACAAAACGTAATGAATGATTTAAATATGACCAACACAATATTAGATACATTTTTACATTTTTATTTAACTGCTCATTACAGAAACAAGAACAACAAATTGGTGTCAAAAAAGTCATTTTAAGTATGAACACTAGGCATGCACTTAAACACTCTGCAAAATGTATCATCTTAAAAAATATATATATTTTTTTTTTTTTTTTTTTTTTTTTTTTTTTTTAGACCAGGTTTTTTAATCGCGAACGTTGCGGTTAGAAAATCGCGTTCTGTCATATCGCGATTAAATCGCAAATGCAATTAATCGTTCAGCCCTAACCCAAACACACACACCTAACACCTCAAGTTGGTAAACAGGTGTAGGTGCAAAACTGATGGAATAATCTTGGTGTAACACTGCAAATCATTACCTGGTTTTGTACTACTAATGTTTTACCATTACTCTACTAAGGCCCCTAATTTGAAAGGGTAGGGTGCATTTGGCTCGCAAGACACACACACCACTGACGTCATACACACACATTATAAGTCTAGCACACACACACACACACTGACGTCATACACACACTATAAGTCTAGCACATACACACACACTGACGTCATACACACACTATAAGTCTAGCACATACACACACTGACGTCATACACACACTATAAGTCTAGCACATACACACCACTGACGTCATACACACATAAGTCTAGCACATACACACACACTGACGTCATACACACACTATAAGTCTAGCACATACACACACTGACGTCATACACACACTATAAGTCTAGCACATACACACACACTGACGTCATACACACACTATAAGTCTAGCACATACACACACACTGACGTCATACACACACTATAAGTCTAGCACATACACACACACTGACGTCATTCACACACATTATAAGTCTATGCGCAAGCAGTGGGCCGCCCCACTGCCTGTGCATAGACTTATAATGTGTGTTGAGCAGATGTCTGTTGAGCAGAATTGAACACAAGATTTAGTGCACAGGTAAAAAGTCATTAGTTTCAGGGTGTCACTGAATTTGTGTTTTCTAAGCTAATCATACCAAGAGGAATTTTGATGTGCTGTGATGACAACAGCATGACCTAAGCATGTTATGAAAATCAAACAGTTAAATTGTCAAATAATGAAATATTTCTTGATGGATGATTGATAACAGCCCGACACAAATCTAGCCTGAATATTGCCAAAAATGTCACACAATAATTCTAATTCTTTATTTGGATAGTGTGCCTACTGGGAAGGGAAGGGTAGAGTATGTGTAACATTTCAACAATTCATTGGTGGAGATTCAACAATTTAGCTGTTTTCCTTGGTATGTAGATGTTCAACAAATTATATGTAAATTATATTTGACAATTCATGAACATACCTACATATTGTATTAAATTTGAATAAGTCACTCAACCTATACTGTACTGTTCAAGAATGTACGTACAAATATTCAGCAAACATTTAATTCATCTTTGTTGAAACAGCATTTTGTAATGCTCAACATTTTTACCACGTGTATTATTATCTCTATTATTGATGTTGATGATTAATGAGATTTCAATTGCATATTCCAATACTGGTTAAGTAAACTTCTCCACTCCTTTCTTATTTCTTTCAATGTTATTAAACATTCAACATTCAAAACAAACATTAAAAAAAATTCTTCACTGAATTAAAATTTTCCTCAAATCTTCAAATCTTTTCAAAATATATTTTTGTCATAAATGGCAATCTGCCTGAATCTTACAGAAATTGGCTTTTCAGGTGTTATGGTGAAAGTCAGTGTGATCACAGCTGTCATAATTTCAAGCAGTAGTCCTAACACAGGGAGAAATATTGCATCTGGTACTGGAACTATTCCTTTAATGATAAAAAAATGTATAAATGTAAATAAAATGTAACACTCAAAACAGCTAGTTAGGTTTTGGAAAACAATGTTGGTTTGTAGGACAAAGATGATGTTGAAAATGTTTCCAGTACAGTACAGATTGTGCCTGGGAAGTAATGCGTGTGTTTGTCTTCTGTTAGGTCAGTCACAATGGACTCATACTGGAGATGGAGCACCCCACATCAGGCACGATCCAGGTACCAGGTTAGTCAAAACACATGCATGTCTCAGGTTGCTATCTCTATTTGTTAGAACCATGGGATGTGCATCATCCTCAAGTGACCAGGGAACTTGGGGTCTTCCAACAGGTCCAGAAACTTTGGGTATATTCAAAGCAATTATACTTTTTTGTACTACTTTGTTTTTTGTAGTAAATACAGTGCATTTATGCCTCAAAAACAGCACACTGAAGACAGACAGCACTATACTTTAGGCACTGCACTGAAACCTCAGCCCTCGTATGCAGCCCTCCCTGTGTAAAGACCTGGCACCCCCAGGTCCAACAGCGCCACTGAACCCTCTGAGCAGGGACGCCAGTCTTATATAATCTTACTTTCCTCACCTCTTTCATTTCCATACAAACTCTCTGTTCTTAAAATAATTGCTTTCAGCATTTGTATAGGATATAACACCTCCCCTAAACACTCCATGTCGATCAGGGAAAGGGGCTAGGAATGAGCTTCTTTTTGACAGCTGGAAGTTCTTTTGCGTTGCCTGTGGATTCTGTGCGCACACGGACACAAATCCAGGTGTACGAGAACGCGCATTTAAATTAAGAATCAGTGGCATTCCTCATTCGGGGAACACCGCTAAGAAAACTTTGGCAGTTTAAGAACACATTTTTACGCATTCATGAATCCTGTTGGGATCTTTCTTAGGGTTGGTCTTACGAAGTTCGTAAGAAGACATTTAAGAACACACTTAAGAAAATGTTCCAGAATGGGATGTTTTTACAGCCATTGGCATGAGTGAGCAAAGGTTGCGCTGTAAAATGTTGGTTAGTAAACATCAATTTTATAAACAGATACATTTAAGTTAGCAGTTTACAGTAGGTAACATCGCCATTTTATCAGTATTAATGCCTTAGCATAATGTGACATGGAAGGAGATGAGGAGGAAGAGGAAGAGGGAGAGTCTGCCCAACATGATGTTTGGGAATGTTGTTTATGTTAAGTATGTTTCGTTGAGTTATAGTTGGGTGACATGGTGCATGGGAATTTTAGCAAAGGTGTCAGGATACAACAACAGTGCACAACTGGCTGGCCTCCAACCAGAGTATAGAATCGTCTACACTGTGTGGGGCAGACCAGATATATCCTTCTGAATCACTATGCATGTGTTAATGGGTATATATCCTTCTGAATCACTATGCATGTGTTAATGTGGATATATCCTTCTGAATCACTATGCATGTGTTAATGGGTATATATCCTTCTGAATCACTATGCATGTGTTAATATGGATAGATTCTTCTGAATCACTATGCATGTGTTAATATGGATAGATTCTTCTGAATCACTATGCATGTGTTAATGTGTAAAGATTCTTCTGAATCACTATGCATGTGTTAATATGGATAGGTTCTTCTGAATCACTATGCATGTGTTAATGTGTATAGATCTGCAATGGAGACCATAGTGTGAGGAGCTTTCTTGAGAATAGCCTTTCACCTTTTTCCTTTTAGGCCACTAATATATTATGTGTTGTTGTATATTTTATGTTTATGTTGTATTACATTATATCATATGCCATGTGTAATTGTACATTGATGTTTACTGCCAATTTAATTATGTGTCTAATACATTATATTTAACTGTGTTGTTATTAATTTATAATAAAGGCATTCATGTAATGTAATGTAATGTAACACCAACAGCAATATGATAACAAGTTGAAGTAAGTAGGTAGTAGACAGTTTTTATCCAAAGAAAATAATTGCGTATCCTTTCTTTCTTAGGTCCAGCTGTTCGCTTCAGCAACTTTGAATTTGACAGGCCATTACCGCCTCCTGTTATTGGTCAGCATACTGTGCAGGTTCTTAGAGACACTCTGGGATACAACGATGATGTCATACATGAGCTTTTGAAGCTGAAGACGATTGAACAGCATGAAGTTCAACTGTAGTGTCTGAAGTCTCCTGCAGTCAAAGACAGGAAGCCCTCAAGAACCACGAAGCCATGGCTGGGAAAATGTCACTACACCATGAAATGATTTTTGATAATAATATGATACTAGCAATATGATCATCCCAGGAGTTTGTGAGTGGGGCTTAGGATATTTTTTATCCTGTGTTTTTGTAAATAATTTCCAGGGTAATAATCATAGCACCAACCATTCATTTTGCAATTACACAATATGGACCTATACACCTGTTTGAAATGTGAGAAATACTGTATTACCTCGTCTTACCGGTGTGTACAAACTCATTTGATATTAACCACACTGAATGTATTGAAAAATGTCAATGTCAAGGTGTGTCAGTTTTGATTTTCGAAATTCAAAATAGTGAATTGTAGTCCAACCTACTTTTGAGATCACATCCCGCCATAAGGCTCTCATTACCAAGATATGTTTGCAAGCTTTCACACATTCTAGATTGAATATTTGACATTTTCCTTTAAAATATTGAGTTAGAGTGTAGGGTATGAGGAGAATTTAGAAAACTCTTGAACCTTATTCTCTTTTTTGATCTTCTTTCCAAAGACAGATTCCATGCCACTTCTCAGCTGTAATACTCACAGAAATCCCTTTATATTAGTTAGATTAGATCATTCATAACACATATTACTTTTGCCAATCATGTAAAAAAAGAAAACTTTTCCCTATACAGATATTATTTATTTCATATAGAGAAATAGCTTTGTTTGTATTGTGAAACCCCCCAAAACCCCTTTGCCCACTGAGAATGTAAGATAAGGTTTCCTTCCCCATAATTCATGGTTCTCGATAAAGTGCGATTTATCAATTTTCATTTGCCCTAATTTTGTTAAAATTAAAGGAGCCATATTAATTATATTTTCTATACTATATTTTCTAGATCTGGACATACTACATAATACCTACCTATATATTTTATTCCAACTGGGATCCACTTAAACATACTGTCTCTGACTTCTGTTCCTTGAGGAAAAACTCCCCCAGAGTTCTCCAAGCGGGGGATGCCCTCTGCTCGTCAATAAATTGGGAAGTCTACTCATTCTGTGTGTGTGTGTTGCCTGGTCTTTAAAAACCTCTACGACACAGTGGCTTTGTCAGCAGGATTTCTACCTCTGGGACGTGAACAGGAGGACTGAAGAAGGGATCCTTAAAAGCCGGCTAAGGGGAACCCTCTGAGGTCTCGGGGAAAAGCCCATTTAGTGGCTGATAATCAGCCACATGGGTCCTTGACGGGTACCCAGATCTGTGAGTACAGCCCATAATTATATTACATACATTATCTACATTAATGTGGTTGAGGCTATGTAGCAAGGATCTTAAAGGATTCACAGGTATGGGCTAGGTACAAGCCAGTTTAATTACTCTATTATGATGTCACAATGGCCCAATGTAAATCTATGGGAGAAATTGACCATTCACAAAAGCCCCGCCCCCTTAGTTACTTTTGCTACGTCCGACAAAACTCCCAGGACTGTCAACCCAAAAGCCATGGCGAGGACCGGGACAAGCGCTATATCTGTCAGTGTCAGTGATTCTTTTTGGAGTAATACCTCTGCGATAATACCTCCAGATCAAGGCAAAAGGGACTGCAATATGCAGTGGAAGGATATATCCATATTCATTAAATGCAACCAGCACAACCTTGTAGACCAGTCATGTTCTTGCACTGCTGCGTAAGTTCTGTATCTAATATTTCAAGGTAGCTTCTGATAATCTACACATATTCTTTATTACAGTGCATGAAATGCCCTGTATTGTTAATCCTAGGCTTTTTATACTTCTTCTTATTATTACAGTGGACATGACGAAGGAGAACCTTGTCTCTCCTTATTTACATTAAACTCTGCTGTGATGATAATGATAATAATAACAATAATCATAATAATGATGATACTTAATGATGACTATCACTACTCATAATCATAATACCAGATCAGCCTAGCTATCTCTGGTATGTGGAATCATAAATGTAGTTCCTCTGATGTATTTATTGTTCACCCAGGTCTCTGTCCTGTTTGCTCCTGCTGTCCTGGCCTCTGTCTCCTCTGCTGTGTTTCTCAATGATTTTTATTTATTTTTTTAGATTAGATTCAACTTTATTGTCATTGCACAGAGTACAAGTACTGAGACAACGAAATGCAGTTTAGATAGATAGATAGATGGATACTTTATTAATCCCGAACGAAATTTAGGTCATCCAGTAGCTTATACACTTAATTTAACTCACAAACATACATACACAAATCATCCAATGAGCAGTGGCTGCTGCTCCTGTGGCTCTGTGCTCCTCCCATCTGACCCATCCTGCTGGTGCTGGCTCCTCCCATCTGACCCATCCTGCTGGTGCTGGCTCCTCCCATCTGACCCATTCTGCTGGTGCTGGCTCCTCCCATCTGACCCATTCTGCTGGTGCTGGCTCCTCCCATCTGACCCATCCTGCTGGTGCTGGCTCCTCCCATCTGACCCATTCTGCTGGTGCTGGCTCCTCCCATCTGACCCATTCTGCGGGTGCTGACTCCTCCCATCTGACCCATTCTGCTGGTGCTGGCTCCTCCCATCTGACCCATTCTGCGGGTGCTGACTCCTCCCATCTGACCCATCCTGCTGGTGCTGACTCCTCCCATCTGACCCATTCTGCGGGTGCTGACTCCTCCCATCTGACCCATCCTGCTGGTGCTGACTCCTCCCATCTGACCCATTCTGCTGGTGCTGGCTCCTCCCATCTGACCCATCCTGCTGGTGCTGACTCCTCCCATCTGACCCATTCTGCGGGTGCTGACTCCTCCCATCTGACCCATCCTGCTGGTGCTGACTCCTCCCATCTGACCCATTCTGCTGGTGCTGGCTCCTCCCATCTGACCCATTCTGCGGGTGCTGGCTCCTCCCATCTGACCCATTCTGCTGGTGCTGGCTGCTCTTGCTCTCCTCTGTTCGTCTCCCATCTTCTCCGTTCTCCATAATCACCATCTCCATTTCTCCGCTTGCTGCATCCTGATTGGCTACTGCATATGATTCAGAACCTGTCAGACAAACAACAGCAGACACCTGATTGGCTACTGCATATGATTCAGAACCTGTCAGACAAACAACAGCAGACACCTGATTGGCTACTGCATACTACATACTGAAGCCAGCTTTACATTATTGTGTGGTTTCAGAGCTGACGGCAGCTTTACATTATTTGTATGGTTTCAGCCACACGCTGCCCCCTGGTGGATGTCGCACTGCTACTGCTATGGCATTAGAGTAACCTGTATTGTATGATCTGTCACACTTATGAACCATGAAAATGCTTACATATAATGTTTGTCGTAAAAATGCTCACGTATGACGTCAAACATGCTAATATTAGCAGATAATTGTCATGTTTGCTGAAACATTATGTCGTGTTTGCTGAAACACTATGTCATTATTGTCATTATGTCCTGACAGAAGTACATGAGAAAAGATAATCTGTGGAAAAGTCAGGATCCTCTGGCTCCACCCAGTGTTCCTAATACCATTTTAAAAAATGCACCGCAGCCAAATAAAAAAAATCAATCAGAGTCTAGAGGAGTGTCTGGCGCAGTGTCAATCACGGCCCGTGCACACGCTGTTGGTAGCCCTGCTCTCTGCAAGGGCACGTTAGCTTGTTTCCGCGGCTACGCCTATATACAACTGGGCAGAAACACAGAGTGCAGAAACACATAGTTTAATTCAAATACCTCTGCCTCTCCTCCACACTGACATAAAATCACTACTTTCATGAAATCAAACTGCCCCATATTATGAACATTAAATGAGCTCTTTCAGATTTGGCAGATGGCAACTCTTTTTCTGAACAAAGCACCAGACATCATCATTCATGCTGTTGCAACAAAGCAGAACAACCCAGAAACACTAACCTGCCACAAGCACCAGTAGCACCAAAAGACTGCCAAACGCTGCTATACCGATATACCACATCCAGCTGTTTGCAAGGGGGGCTGCTGACTGATCAACATCATCTGTGAGAGGAAAGGACATGGGTTAAACATGCATGGGGACGTGGAGTACTAGCAGCAGGATGAGGTTTGTCAGTGCGAGGTTGAGTATTTGAAATCTGCACATCCTGGCTGACTTTGGGTTATTTTTAAGTAACTGATTGATTGATTGATTGATTGATTGATTGATTAACTACTTGAGTGATTGGATGCAGTGTTGCTAATTTAAGCAATGAAGCGTGACATAATCCTTACCATCTCCTCTCATCTTCACGAGTATGGTAACATTGCTCGGCTAATGAGTTCCTTTATTATCGGACACAACACACTGGAAGGTGGTGTTGTTGTCGCGCTCAGAGACGTTGAGTAACTCCAGACTGAAGTTCCCAGCATGCAGCTCGCTGCTGAAGAGACGGGTCCTGTTGATGTAGGGGGGGGGGACTGATGTGTGAACTCCTCCTTGCCTTTGTTAAAGAGGTGAACCACCTGGTCCGTTTGGGCTATTTGCCAGTAGACCCGTAGCTGACTCAGAGAGTGAGGTGGGTGTGGAAGCAGACAGGGCAGAAGTACACGCAGGCCGACGGCCACCTGCAGCAGGGTCTCAGGGGGAGCAGCCTCCCCAGCCTCCTCAGACTGGGTCTCAGGGGGCGGCTCGTGGGAACCTACTGCTCCTGAAGACAGAGGATGACTCACTACATTACTGTCAGACAAACAAACTCTCCAATTTACAGGAATGTGTGGGCGCCTGTGGGAGTGTGTCTGCCAGTGTGTGTGTGTATGTGCCTGTGTGTATGTCTGCCAGAGTGTGTGTGATCAGTAGTGGGAGTTCCTTTACAGACTTAATTATCTCTCTCTCTCTCTCTCAGCCTTACACACCAACACACAGAAACACACACCAACACAACGGCCGCACACACACTGACTGACACACACACAGAGAAACACACACATACATACCACACAGCCTGCTATCTAAGACAACAACTTTTTAAATGTGGGGTCCGTGGTGATAGGAGAACAGAGAGCTAGAAGAATGTAGGGAGCAACTTGTTTCATTTGACATAATGCGATACACTTTTGGTTAAAGTGGTTCACGTTCTTCCAGCTCTCTGACCATGCTGATAAACACTGACAAACCAACAAACCACAACACACACACACACACACACACACACACACACACACATAAAAACAGTCCAGTCTCACCAGAGCACGCGGTCCTCAAGAGCAGATAAATAGTGAACAGCACGGCCCCCTGTCTGCAGCACATTCTGGAAGAGCCAAACAAAACCACACAAGAGTCACGGAACGCTAGATGGACCACACAGTAAACACACACACACACACACACACACACACACACTCGCCTCATACCTCTCTGTGTGTGGAGTCTAATGGAGAAAAGGCAGGACGATGCAACGGATTCACAGGAGGGTCGAATAATTTTAGGAACTCTGCTCTCATTGAACATAGTCAGAGCAATGACCATGTTGCGGCGCTCAATTTAACGCCATAGCAGGTTGCGATTAAAGGCCACTTATTGACGCGCATCAGACATTCATAAACATGTTTCATTCTATACGACCTGATTATGTCATTGTTTAAGCTACATAGCCTGCCATCAGTTTTCTTCAATAGGCTAATTTAGAAGGAGTAATAGATATTTGACCGGCTTATCATTAAAATGAATACTCTGCCGGTCACTTTGACCGGCAACATTTTTTTCTAGCAAGAACCTCTGCCCCGCGCACATATTCAGCATATAACACTTGAAACTGTGAAATTGTCAGGGAAGGTCACTAACCGCCGCTGCCACACCCCTTCCCCCTGCGTGCATATTCAGCCTATAACACTTCAAACTGTCAGGGTAGGTCACTAACCTACCTGTAGCTATTTTTGGCAGTGTAATTATTTTGCTGAATATGGGTATACATGAGTATTTCTCGCAATGTGACTTGGCTATTCAGACTATTTATGATTTCATGTCTATTTATAGCTCCGTTTGAAAATGTAATGGGCTTTTTCACTTTGAAAACGCAAATCGAATATTCTTCCCGCGTACCCCCTCAACTACTTTGCGTACCCCAATTTGGGAACCGATGATCTATACTGATAACTGCACATATTTAAGGCATTGCAAGGGGGTCCGCGACATGAGCCTATGTTGATCATTTCACCATTGAATTTTTTAATTTTTTATAAATTCGCTTTGATATTTCAACACATTTTCAGATTACTCTTGAATATCGTGAAAAATATCGAAGAAATTACACTGACAAGTGCTACAGGCAGAATATCTTTGCAGGGGGAGGGGGCGTGGCGGAGGCTGCCGATGTATCCTGATAATTTCACATATTTAAGTGTTGTAGGCAGAATATCTGTGCAGGGGGAGGGGGCGTGGCGGCGGCGGTTACAAACACGCATGCGCGTGGAGGCACATCAGTGGGCCGCAAATTACTTTCTAGTCAGAATGGTGGTCCCTGGGACAAAACCAGTTGAAAACCCCTGCCGTAGAGGTAGGCGTGTATATATATCTATAGACACCTGGGGTCCTTACACCGGTATGTTGTCACTCTGCTGCTGGCACTGGTGTGATGAAGCCATGATGTGGGTGCTGTCTTGAAGTGCGAAGGTATGTCGAAGCGTTTTCCTTCTCGATTCTGATTTCACTGCGGTTTAGCATACTAAGGAATGTTTGTTTCAATAGTGTGTGTGTGTGTGTGTGTGTGTGTGGAGGAGCAGACGCTGACCGAACCGTGGTGTACCAGTGTTTGCGTGACTATTTCCGTATGCAAGCACCCGCTTGGTATTGTGGCTGCCGTGGGGTACCTGCTACAAACGTAGTGTTCCTCGCAAACTGTAACGTGAGCGGCAGGTACGTCTTGAGTTATGCTCTGCCCGCAGTTGTGTAGCTCATTTTCTCTTTGTTGCCCTGATGAATGTGCGTAGATACGGGCGCATTGGTGCTATTTCTTATGGCGGTTTAATAGTAGGCTTGCCTTTATATTGACCACTTTGTCATATGGCATATTTATCCTGTAATGTGCGCTGACTGAATCTAGATCACGAATTGTATTGACAATGAAATGTGACCGACCAGTATTAATTGTCTGTTTATGTTTTTAGACTTGTTCAACTGCAACCGGCATTGTTGGTTGCTGTTCTCTACGGGTATGATTGTGGTGTTGCTCATAGCCTAACTCGATTCCCTGTCGAAGCGTCCTTGAGCAAGACACTGAACCCCTAATTGCTCCTGATGTGCAGTGTGCCATCAGTGTAAATGTAAAATGTGTATACATCCTTGTAAGTCGCTTTGGATAAAAGCGTCTGCTAAATGACTAAATGTAAATGTAACTTGTTTTTTCCTCTAGCCTGTTGATCGTAGCTATTATTGTAAGTGAGAGTGCATGTATTGTACATCACAGGCTAGAGTGGTTTCCTTTTTTTTCTTTATTCCTTTGTTTTGTCCCCCCTTCCCTCTCGTGTAGCCAGCCTCGGTGGTGGTGGAGCCAGGGTAGCATATAGGACCCTTTTGGAAGGCAATCTTCCTAGTTCCCCTTCTTGCACTCAATGAGTAGCTTAGACATCTGACGTGTGGTTGTCTGAATCCTAAGGCCGTTAAATCAAGTTTATCAGTGTGACATGAAGTTGCTGTGAATTGTGAATTCTAAAGTCCTTAAATCAAGTTTATCAGAGTGACATTAAGTTGCAGTGTGCAGTGTGTTGAGTGATGGCATCTAGGGAGTGAGCCCGGGACGCCGGATCTCACTGCTGAACCCTCTGGAGGTGTCGTGGGTCAATCAGCGAAACATCGAAGAAGGAGGGCGGCCACTTGACAACCCATAGGATGCCATCAATCATTCAACCAACCCACGGAGTCTCGAGTATGCAGAAAGGGATATTAACACCTTGTCCTACATAACAGATCTGTCTATAGATAGTGATCACGTGTGATATTGGGACCCTAACCCTTCTATTGGTGTTTCTCATTGGCTCCTCTGGCTCCTGTGCTCTGTGATTCCCCCCTGTATTTACTTGTTTATTTATTTTACTCTTACCTGTTGACCAACCAAACCAACACCTCTATACCATACCATGTATTAATAAAGATTGTATTTTTATACTTTTCTAAGAACCTGCACACCCGCTCTGCCCCTGTCCTGCTTGGGTGGGCCTGGGGGCTGAGCGGGTGAGAGAGACAATGCCAGACTCGACAGGGAGGTTGCCCTGCCAGACCCGGTGGCGCACCTCTTAGTTCTCTCGATCCTGTGATGCTTTCCATGGACCACTTGGTGGATGGGAAACAGATACTAGTGTGAGACTAAAGACTTCTGATGGCGTGCTTAGTCCGTGGGCTGTGGGTTAGGGTTAGAAATGTGGGAACTGTAGGAACATAGGGCCTAATTTTGTAATGAATATTAGAAATGTGGGAACATAGGGCTGTGGGAACATAGGCACCCTCCCATGTTAAGAGGGTTCCTTAAGCTAGAGATAGCTAGGATAGTTAATAGCCAGGTTAACTGCTCCATAGAATCCCGTTATATAGTCTGGTAGGAATACACGACACCGCTTACTTTAAAACGGCGTATTCCAACACTGAAAACCATGCTTTTTCAAAAACGCTGCCCTAGGCGGATACATTTTAAAACTGAAGTTTTCAGACGTTCGGTTGTCATGGTACTGGGGGTAGCTTGCGCTCAAGAGGCTATAACGTCGAAATAAACATGGAAGGTGAAATTAATATGCTGCTCTGTCTCTACAATTTACTTAGTTTAGTTAGTGTACTTCGAGTACAAGTACTTTTCCTGAATAGATACGCCTTACTCCTACGCAGAAGGCGAGCACTGTACTCGGTGTGCTTGAACGATGGGTGAAGATAGGGTTTAAACCATACAATGAGCGGCGATTCTGGGTAAGACAATTTTGTATATGCCTATATTAAATTATATATCAAATATAAACATTTTAAAAAATCTCTGATGTTCGTATTTTTCAAATTTCTTGCACGCACATAGTTTTCATTTAGCAGCTGATATGTCATGCTAAAACACCTCTTGTTTCGTCACTAATACATAATTAGGCGCACTTTACGCATCTCCTCCCATCTCTTTGCGAAGAACACCCACTTTCCCTTATATCCTCCCAGCAGCGATAATCTGTGTTTTTATTCAAGTTTTTATCCGCTATTTGCGCAGAAATTACGCCTGAAATTCGCCCTGTTCATATGGTTATGAAAACAACCCTGCCGCATGAATAGCCTCCAGCAATACTGGACCAAGGCTATCCCAAGTGTAACCTAGGTTAAAATAGCCATAAACAGATTCTTGAATAAATAACAATATAAATATTTTTGAATAAATATTCTGACATTAGAAATAATGCCCATGATTTAGTCTAATAAATAGGATTACAAATATTTCCTTTCAATATTTATTCTACTCTTAAACTAGTCAGCCAACCAGAATGGCTGGTTGCAACTTCCTGTCGAGAAGAACGCTAGTCAGAGAAGAACGGAAGTTGAACCTAAGGGCTGAAACACACCAAACGTGTTTTTAAAGACGCAGCCGCTTCAAAATCGCCTTGGCAAAGTGCGGCGGCCAAAACAGCCTGGTGTGCCTACTAAGCGGGGCTGCGAGTGCAACCGGCGATCAAACATAAAACAAAATTAATTCAAGCAGACGTCGAGCTCTTGCTATTGCTGCGTTGTGGGATGAAGAGGGGGGAAAAGCCGGAGGTTTTGGGTTCACAAAATATTACAAAAAAGGAAACGGCATGGTGAATACCACCATCTGTTCCGCGAGTTGTGTCTGGATGGCCAGCGCTTCCAGAACTACTTTCGGCTGAGCAGGTGTCAGTTCGAACATCTACTACAAATGGTGGGGCCAAACATGGCTAAGCAAGAAACAAACTGGCGGGAGACAATCAGCCCAAAAGAAAGGCTGTGTATTTGTCTCAGGTGAGTTCTTTCCAATAAATACAAATATATTGTATAGATTAGATTCAACTTTATTGTTATTGCACGTAGTACTCAGCACTCAGAAGTGCAAAAAAGCAGAAAGGTGCAGAGTATGTACATATGTATAGTGGTAATATATAAATAAATAAGATATATACAGTATGAAATAAGATTAATGCAGTATGAACAGTATTAATAGTATAACTTTTTCTCCCATACATACACTTTTTTGTGGTGGGCCACTACACTATCAACATCAAATCTGTAGGAAGCACTAAGCTACAAAAACATATAAGTATAAATGAGCATTGTTTTGTGAATTGCAGATATCTTGCCACTGGAGACTCCTTCAGAAGCTTGGGGTCCAGGTTTCGTGTAGGCTTCTCTACAGTAGCTGGCATTGTAGTGGCACAGTGGCCACAGCCATCTGGGACTGTCTGGTCGCTGAATACATGCCAGTACCAACTGGCAGAGAATGGAAGGAAATAGCAGAAAACTTCCATCGACTCTGGAACTTCCCAAATTGCCTCGGCACAATCGACGGAAAGCATGTGCAAATCCAAGCCCCAGCCAGCACAGGATCCCTGTTTTCCCACTTTTCTGTTGTGCTGTTGGCTGTGGTGGATGCGCACTACCGCTTCCGTGTGATTGACGTTGGGGCTTATGGGAAGGCCAGCGATGGAGGGACCCTGGCTGCGTCTGCCTTTGGGCAGGCCTTGTATTCCCAGACCCTTCAGCTCCCCGCAGATGTCCCTCTCCGTGGTGCTGAGGATCAGAGCCCAATCCCCCATGTGTTTGTGGCAGATAAGGCGTTTCCTCTGCGCAGGGAGCTGATGCTACCCGGGACAGAGGAGGGTGTTCAACTAGCGGCTGTCCCGGGCCAGGAGGATGGTGGAATGCACCTTTGGCATTCTGGCAACACAGTGGCGTCTATACCGGAGAGTTCTGGGGGTGTCTCCACTGGTTGCAGAGAGGGTGGTTAAAGCTACCTGCATCCTCCACAACTTGTTGCACTGGGAGACAAAGGAAGACCAAGATCATCCCACCCTATCCTCTGTTGAGCAGTGTGCTGTCCAGCACCTGGATCGTCTTGGCAGCAACAATGCCTCGAGAGAAGCCCAGGCTGTGAGGGAGAACTTTACAACCTATTTCTCCTCTCCAGCTGGTGCTGTCGACTGGCAAGACGACATCATTTAAAAATTACTATTGTAAAGAAATTTAAAAAACATACAATCTAAATGCCTCTTTGAAATTATTTTATTCACATTCATTACATTGTGTGTGTGTTGTAATGAAGTCCAAGGCTTATGATCCACCAAATTCGGCTTCATGCAGTAGCTTTTGGAAGCCCATGCGGACTTTCGATCTTGTTATGTTGTCCAGCCTCTGGAATGCAGGCAAGAGGCTCAGCAGAAAGTGTTCATCCTCGTTGGTCGGTGTATTTAAGGCACCAAGGATGCTTTGTTGATAATCAGTCAATGGAGCGGCCATCCTTTTATTGACAGCAGTGGAGGTTGAGGCCTTTTGTGAATAGGGATGGGTTCTCCTGGGTGTGTGGGGATTGACTCTGCTGTGTCCTCTTGCACTGCTTGAGAGATGAGGAGAGGCTGCTTCAGGGTCGGGGATCCCGGCCTGTCTCCTTTTATTTCAGTACCCATGCTTTCAAGGGACAGCTCCTGTTTGACATATAGTGTGTAAAAACATGTAAATCAGTTAACTTAGCTCATTGCATGCAAGGCTCAAATGCTGGTAAGTAAACACATTCTAAATGAACCATGGTGTAAAGTTTTATGAATACAACTCCCCACCCTTCCATTTATGTTAAGTCTCTTTACTATGGTGTCAATTACCTGGGGGGATTGGGCCAGCGCAAGGTCATTCATAGGAATGAGAGCAGGACCTATCTGTTAAAGTTACATAGCAAGACAAAAAACAGTTTGTTCAATAAATTAAATAAAACTGCAGTTAATAGATTTGTGAATTGATACATGATAAAGTCCAACAAATCCCTACTTCTGTCTCTTTATCATCATGGTCCATGTTGGAAGTTGTGGCCCTCTCTTGCACCTGGGGTTCCATGAAAGACATGATTTCCATGTACTTCCATCTCGTCTCTCTGCCACCCTCCGCTCCACTTTTTTTTATCCTTTCCTCTCTCCTTTCCCTAATATACTAGTCTCTGAAGTATTTCCATTTCTTCTTGCATTCTTCCACTTCACACAAACACACACACAAAAGTTAGCGAACCTATTTCAAAAGGCATTTATAAAGGGCATTTTACTCACCAGAGAGATGCACCTGGTTGCTCACAGAACTCCACGCATTGGATCTCCTATTTGTGTTAGCGTAATATTTTGATTTGGAATTATAAAGTTCCTTATAATCGAATACCGCTAAGATTAAATTCTCATAAATCTTTAACATCGCCATTGTCAATTGTATTGCATCAAAACAGAAGTAAAACAGGAAGAAGGTAGTAAAGTAGTAAAGCCCGCCTCTTACCTGATCTGATTGGCTGCCTGGGCCGAGTGTGACATTGATGAGCGGTGCGCCTCCGCACCTTGCGCTGGAAAGTTGAGAATAGTTCAACTTTTAAGCACACCTAAAAAAACGCTAGAAAGACGCAACGCGCGACGGAGAAAAGGTGCGCCGTACCATAGTAAACAATGCATTTGCTAGCGTCACGTTTTTAGAAACGCGTTTGGTGTGTTTCAGCCCTAACGGTGCAAATCCATGACAACGTACCACTGTTTTGGCCGACGCGACTGAAAAAAGTTGAATCCTATGCAAATGAGGAGCGATTTTCCCCGACAGCGGCCAATCAGATTGTTTGGTGTTGTCTCTGACGGTTTGAAAATTGCAGGACTGTGGCATCGTTTGGTTGTTTAATTTGCTAAAAAGAAAGGCTTGGATGGCCTTGTAAGGGCTTGTTGTTGTTCCTGATATGTTATATATTTAATCCTGGGCTTATTTGAACAGTATGACAGTTTTGATATAAAGACAAGTGACTAGATAGCCTACTAACTGGCTAGCCTGCTAACTAGCTCACTAGTCCAGTCTGTTATGCTATTTCCACACACTACACCACGCCCACTCAAAGCGATGGAAGCGCATCGTTACGTGTCATGGGTTTGCACCGTAAAGCTAAGGAAATTAACCAGTGAGAAAAATAGTAGCAATACGCGTGAAACTTTTTATTTTCTTTGATTTGAATATGTGTTGTGTTATATTCTGTCTGCAAAGGTAGACTGTGGTTTATTTAACCATTCTATAGGAGAGTTAAACCGTGTATTATCCGGATTGTTCGGAGCCACGTTACCGCTGGCGAGCCTCCCATATTGAGAAGACCCATCGCCCATCGCATCATCATCACCTTGCATTCAAAACAAAGACTCTTTCATCGGATTTGCGGTAAGACTGTGTAAAGCCTTCGGTAATTTCGTTGCAAGAGGATTCGTTTGGACTTTGATTTGCGGTAAGTGAGGACTCATTGAAATGTAAATGGAACATCATCTGCTTAATTCACACGTGGATTTCACTGGTTGCTAGCAAGTTTTAATTAATTGACTATTGTATATGGTCTATTTTATCAGGGGTTTTCAACCAGGGGTCCGTGGCCGGCATTGCAGGGGGTCCGCGACATGAGCCTATGTTGATCAGTTCACCATTGACTTTTTTTTTTTTATATAAATATACCTGGGCCCGTCGACATATTTATGTCTGAATAGCCAAGTTGCATTGCCCAAAATACTGATGTAGACTGTTAGATTTGGGCATTTTTCATATACTTTCAACTCATATGAGTTCCTCCCCCACAAGAATGTGTCACATTCTCGCTACCTTCATTAACACACAAATGGTCAGCAAGACCCTTCCTGTCTGCTGATATTCACACCTTTCATATATAGGTAGCCCAGCATGCACACAACCAGACCACAGACACACCCATTATGCTAAGTTGTGTATTCTATTGACTATAACTGAAATGTAATTTGTATACTGAGTGTGTTGTGTTGAAGAAAGGATGCCGTAGAGACACCAACCGCTACGACCGGTGAGAGAACGGAGCAAGGAGAATTGAGGAGACATCGCGGCCTGTGGAGTCAAAGGCCAACCAGAAGACAAACTACACTATGGACCATACCTCCTAATATCTCCTTCTCTCTCTCCATCATAGCGTGTTGTGTGTGCTCGAGGTCTGGTACATAGAATAAACCGACATCACTATCAGACGGCATTTCATCGAGTTCTTTGCTAGAATCACGCAACCGCAACTAACGTCAGAGCTAACATAGAGGTCTGTTATATAGTATAGCAGTGGTGTTTTAACGGGAAATCTGTTAAGCTTTCCACCCATACCAACGATATTCTTCAAGACCCATATTCAGCGAAGAAATTACACTGACAAGTATTATAGGCAGAATATGTGTGCAGGGGGAGGGGGCGTGGCGGCGGTTACAAACATGTAAAAGGGTACGGGACTGTAAAATGTTTTGGGAATCCCTGGCACATCAGTGGGCAGCAGATTATTTTCTGGTCAGAATGGTGGTCCCTGGGACAAAACCAGTTGAAAACCCCTGTATTATATGATTGAATTGCATTGTTACTGAAATTAGCATTTAACTTGATGCTTGATCTTATTCAATATACGTTCATAGCCGT
The DNA here is from genome assembly GCF_900700415.2 of Clupea harengus. Classification (NCBI taxonomy): domain Eukaryota; kingdom Metazoa; phylum Chordata; class Actinopteri; order Clupeiformes; family Clupeidae; genus Clupea; species Clupea harengus. The sequence continues at coordinate 25,672,429 of NC_045168.1, forward strand.
GACATTTATGTTGAAATGTTCCACCTAGTGGGGACATCTTGCTGTAATCTTTTGACCTTCGTCTGTAAAGCCTGAAGGCGCGAGTAGGCAAGCGGCAAATGCTTGAAGTGGCCGACTATTTTTCAGCATATCGCCAACGCTGGGCTGGGTCAGAACGCCATCATGTATTCCTAGTTGCAGAGAGTGCGCCATACAACCAAAGCTAGTGAGCTTACTGTCTTTCATCGCTTTCGCCATATTTCTGGCATCATCCCTTACAACAGCATGGACTTTGGTATCTTCCATGTCTCAAACATTTTCTCAAAAGTCTCTGATATAACATTTGCGGCATGGGAGCCTGTGAACTCCTGGGAGTGTAACACTGCTTTCACCAGGTTAAACTTTGTGTCGATCCACTGTGCCGTGAGGCTAAGCCTACTCACAGGGCTGCAGTCTGAACTCCAAATATCAGTGGTGAAACTGATGGCAGGGACGTCTCCAGACAGTAGATGATGGATGTGGTCAGCCACAACGCTGTATAATTTGGGTAGACAGACTTCGGCCAAATGACGGTGACTGGGCAGTGTGTAGTGGGGCTCCATATACTCCTCCAGGCCTCGAAAACCCACATCCCCCACTACAGAGAAAGGCTGGTCGTCTAATGCGATGAACTCCATAACTTTCTTATTGAGGTTTTTAGCTTTGACACTATCCGTGGGGAATTTATTCCCTTTCTCAAATGCTGCTATTGACTGAGTTTTGTAATTACTGGTGGATTGAATTTTCTTGGTAGCCATAGCATCTGTCCGCTTCTTATCAGCTTTCAGGAATTCATTGTATCCATCAATGTGTCTGCTTTTTAAATGACACTTCAAATTTGTGGTGTTGAAGTCCTTCGATGTATTACCCCCTCTTGAAATGTCGGCTAAACATGTCCTGCAGATAGCTAAACGGCGATCTTTCTCTGACACAGTGAAGAAATCCTACACAGCTGATGCTACCGACATTGTTTCTGCTGTTCTGAGGCGAGATATTGTTGCGTGTGAAATCAACTTTTTTTTTTTTAGATTGAGGCGAGATATTGTTACGCGTGAAGGTATCTAAAAAACCCAGTTGATTTCGAATGGTCTTTTAAGATAGCGTGTAACGTTGGTATGACAACGCTGAAAGAAAGTTAGGCTAATGTAACGTAGGCTAACGTGCTAATGTTAGAAAATTGGCTGACTGATGCCTCGCAAATCACATCAACCATTATTGCTGGTTACAATAACGGTGTAATTGGAAAGTACAGTGTCTGTTTCTCGGTAACTTTTGAAAAATCTAAGTGAGAAAACACCAAAACATGTACATTTACATACAAAACACAGCCCTCAGCGGAGTTTTGGTCCGCCATCTTTGTTTACAATTTGCAGTGCCCGGAGGGAGCTGGCGCATAGATGTATGGTTAATAGGCAGCATCAAGTCTGCATCGATGACCTCACCTTGAACATTTTTTTGAGATTTTTTTAAAGATTTGAAGGTGTCTTATAAACACGGAAGAGATAGAATAACGGATTTTGAACGTAGTAAGACAGCATTTTAAGAGTTTTCGAACACACCCTGTATGTAAACATGAAGCACGTGTAGTACCTGTTGTGCACGCATGTGAACATCGGCCAGTGCCATCGGTGAAAGTCAAGTTTATTGCCGATGACATTAAACGAGGCGAATATCGGCCGATACATCGTGCACCACTAATAACATAGCATAACTAGCTATGTTTCTAGATAACTGTAGCCTGACGATGTCATACTCATAATTCTAGTCAGAATATGAGTCTGATATCGCTCCATTGGGCTGTGATTATGGGGCGTGTTTCAACCGAACCAGGAGAAAAAATGCCTCTTCGCTCAATTGGTTACCTACACCCAATCAGAACAACGTAGTATGTGACAGGGCCAGCTGATAAATTAAACTTTTACTGGATCCCGTAGGAAGGAAGGCAAAAACATTCTTTCGATTGACAAATGCCTTAATCGCGTTTCTCTGTTCCTCTTTCAAAATGAATGCACTGTCAATGTCTAAATGGACTCGAATCTATACATTTCAGCTCTCCAGCGGCAGCCATGTTTGTTGAAAACGAATTCAACTCGTGTGTTGGTGACGTGGTTGGTTACGTTACTGTTGATCATCTGTCCATCATCGTATAAAGCCCGCCTTGACAATTTGATTGGTACGGCAATGTCTGGGCCGCAGATAATTTCTCCTCAATGGAGTAATGCCAGACCGAACTTCCCAACCAAAAAATGTGTGGGCGGGGCTAAGTTCGGTCTGGTATCCAGGCTAAGATAACTGTCTAACAGCTTTTGCCATTCCCCCGAGACGAACATTTGAATGATGTCAAAGTAAAAGTCCTATACTATACTGTGTTTATTTCCATAACAACAATACAAGCAATATACATTTTCATTAACTAAATAAGCAGAGGGCGGAACAGCCTATTTTGCTACATTTTTGTAGTCCTGGTAATCTTTTGTTTGGCATGTTGGTAAGGTTATTTAGAGGACCATTTCTCAATGGTTTTGTTCTTTAAAGAATGTTTATTAATTATTTATTTTTCAACAAATAACTCAATTATAGTTACAAAGAGGGAAATTTGCAACTTTTTATCGCAACTTTCACTTGCTCCCGCAATTTCATCGCAACAAACGCCTAAAAAACACTTTCACTGCAACTTTTTGGAAAAGCCCCCACGAAATCAGTAATTTTAGGCCGCAACTATCACAAAAAAGCCTGCGAAATCCTGGGGGGACTGACTTATAATTAGAAAACATATATGTTCTCGAACGGCTATTGTTGAATTATATTTTTTGTTTCTTTGTTTTTTACAGATACCTTGCCACTGGTGATTCCTTTAAGACCATCAGTTTCATCTACCGTGTGGGACACTGCACAGTAGCCAGAATCATTGACGAGGTGTGCAAGGTCATCTGGGACTGCCTGGTGAATGAGTTCATGCCTGTGCCAAAGAAGGACAGCTGGCGTGCCATCGCTGATGGATTCCTCCAAGAGTGGAATTTTCCAAATTGTGTGGGATCCATCGACGGGAAGCACGTCGTTGTCCAGGCTCCCTCCAGTTCCGGATCGCTGTACTTCAACTCCAAGCACACATTCTCCATTGTGTTGCTTGCGGTCGTAGAAGCAAACTACATATTCCGGATGGTGGATGTGGGTGGGTATGGCCGGAATAGTGATGGCGGAACTCTGTCCAACTCCCCTTTCGGTCAGGCCCTGAGGGATGGCACGTTGGACCTGCCAGATGACCGCGCCATTCCGGGTGCAGAAAACAGGGGCCCAATGCCATTTGTTTTTGTGGCGGATGAGGCCTACCCACTGCGCTGTGACCTCATGCGACCCTTCCCTGGCACGAACCTCGCCACAGGCAGGCGGGCATTTAATTACCGGCTCAGCCCTGCCAGGCTGATTGTGGAGTGCGGCTTTGAGCTCCTCTCCAGTCAGTGGAGAATGTATAGGAGGATCATTTCGGTCAAAGCCGCAAAAGCCGAGGACTGTGTTAAGGCCACCTGCATCCTCCAAAACTACATGAGGATGACAAGACCGAGGAGGACAACCATAGAGCCTGACACGTCTGGGCGGGTGGAGGGATCAGCAGGTCTCGTGGATGCACATCCGCGTCAGAGAGAAATTCCCTGCCTATTTTAACGCAGAGGGTGCTTTAACCTGGCAGCCACCACCGTAACCTGTCCCACCAAAACCAAAGGCTCTTTTAAGAGCCACCCATCTTTATCATTAAAAGCATTTCCTAAAATGTATAAGCTGGTATTTATAATATGTAAATGATAGAACGACAATACTTTGATTTTCTTTAACCTGTACATCTGTTTATTACATACAGTATATACAAAAAATGGGTGCTCAGGGTGCTGCATTGAGCTCTTGCTGGGCCTCATAAACCCTCATATAAAACTCAAATTTCAGCGCTTGTTGCTTGGGCTGAGGCAAGCGTTCCAGCATCGGAATAAGGCCTTTGACTTTTTCTTTATTCTCGCTCAGAGGGGTTCGATTCTCCATTGCTGTCAGTACCCTGTCCTCAAACAAGGTGCTGTCCTGCGCCCCTCTGCCTCTCTTTCTCGGCGGTCCAGTGGGGGTGCTGGAGGTACCAGGGACTTCACTCGGGGGTCTGGGGGTCACCTGGGGCGACACTTGTGATGGCACCTCTGCCTCATCCTCATCCTCAGATGTGGCTTGGCTCATGGCCACATCCTGGCTTTCCTCCGGGGCCTGCTGCCGGGAAATTTCCAGAAGTGGCCCTTTGCTCCACGAAGGGAGCCAGAAATCCCATTACAGCGTAGTATTTCCATGGCTTATGGTTTACCCGCCCTGCACCACTCCTGGTCCTCTCCTTCTCCTTTTTCTCTCTCTCGAAGACCCTTCCATTTTTTAATGCACTATTTGGCTATGAAAAAATATGTACACACACACAGAGATGGAGAGAGAGAAAGAAGACATATAAAATCAATATTGCTAATTTTTTACTGTCAAAAATTGCACTATTATGCAATCAGGGTTGGGTTGGGTATAAAATTAGCACATTAGTTAAATTTGCACTTTCTTATGATTGCACTACTGGTTAGATGATCAGCTGCATTAGTTGTATTGGTTTCCCTTACTTTGTGCAATGACAATAAGGAATGAATGAATCTAATCTATCTATACTAATGTAATTACCGTTTGTCATTGTGTGCTCATGCTCAGTGGTCAGGCCAATGACCTATTTAATTACTGCACTGGCCACCAGACAAATTAAGGTAAAGCTAATTTAACATTGCAAAAATTAAACTCACCTTCATAGCCAATAATGCCTGAAACCTTCATCCATGCATCCGTTCTCAGCAGAGTGTTGTTGTACTCGGACAGGGAAGCGTCATATAAAATAGGGAACGAAGCCACGGTAGCAATTCGTTTCTCCATTTTAATAAATGTCAACCGCTGATGAAAGCACATCAAAGAACCCACCCCCCTCCCCCATGGGACATGATAGGGATAGCCAGGTGGTCTTGCTTTTTAGCGCTCGCGGCTATGTTGGAAGCACCCACAGTAATTAACGTGTTCTAGCCTGTGTTATAACGGCCTATATGTGCTGCCAATAGTCATCATTAAATACATAATTAAATCCTCAAACTCTGCGTAGTGACTGAGATCGCTACTATTGGAGTGGGTCATTCGCCCCAAAATGTGCTCATGTGCAAAGTAAACAACAATCAATTAAACGTTATATGTAACTTATTAGCAGCTAGCTAGCTAGCCACTATGTGTTCCAATAGGGTTTCGGTTAAAGTGTTAGCGGCAAGCTAACAGTAATAGTCGAGAGCTTCAGTTAAGACCTACAATATTTTGCCTGACCTCATTGTAAAACGGTGCACACAGCTCAATTAAAAGAGTGTGGCGATAAAGCATCTATCTACTTGGACCAGTATCAGAAGAATTTAAGTACGACTATGGAGGTAGATGAATGCAACACACGTTAAGATTTAAGTTTAAAATAAATTAGTACATTTGAATGGATATATACAATATATGATATAAATAACAATAATTAAAATAAATAGATTGAAATAAATAAATTGTGCAAAGTGCAGTGCAATGAATAACAATATCAGATAATGTTTCCTAAACCTTATCCGGGTGCACCCTTATCTAACTAAATCTATACAGTTATATATATTACATACAGTTATACAATGACCTAAATAATTAATTAAATATAAATTCGAATTTGATTAAAAACAATCACAGTGTTGAAAGTACATTCGAAGTATTTGTTCAAGTTCAGTTATATATACAGTGTATCAAAGTACATTCAAAATATTCAGTGTTCAAAATACATTAAAACAATCACAGGGTTCAAACTTTTGGCTCGTCAGAACTGAAAGGGTTCATGTAAGTCAAAGGTGTCCTACCACTGTGAAATGAGGGAAAAGGGAAAGTTGTAGGGTTCCAATCCTGGTATCTTTACGGGTAGCTCGCCATCAAAATTCATCCATTTCATAAAACCTGACCTGTAAATTTACAGGCCAGAAACAATTAAGCATCTCACATTTGACTGAAATTAACAAAACAAAACAAGTACGTTTGATTACAGTTGGTCTACATAGCCATTACGGGGAGGTATGCTAATATTCCGTTTGGTTTTGTTAACCTAGCTTAGCTTAGTAATTCTCTAACGGTCAAAAGAACTCACCGAAGCTAGCATTCTATTACCGTTAGCGTTGAGTTATTTGTATTTCTTTACTTCGGGGTATCTACAATTCATTGAATCAATATTCAGGCTCTCCGGTTCGGTATTCTCCGGTCAGGTTTTGTGTGTAGTCTTCTCCTGGGTTCTATATCAGATCGATAATGTTTAAATTATTCTAATGTTTAACTTTTTTCAATTATTAAATTAAAAGTGTTCATAATAATTATTTACCTGTTCACGCGTTCAACTGCCAGTGTCTGTCTGTGTTGGGTCAAATTTGGTTGCCACGGCAATGACTGAGCGCAGCTCTGATTGGTGGACGGGGTTCTGAAAGTTCTATGACATTAACCCTTTGTTGTCTGGGCTACATCATCATTTAACATAATTCGTGTAGCGTATACACAACAAACCGAGTCGATTAGACATGTAAAAAGTCGTGTTATGTATTCACATAATATATTTCCCAGTAACAGAGTCCCGAGACTCCGCCATCTTGTTTCGATATTTTTGATTACTCCCGCCCCTGTGAGCTACGTTGGCTTCCAAATCACCCACACGCCGAACTGATTGGCTCTCAGCAGGCAGCAAATCGCTCTCATTTGCATAAAGTTAAAGAATGGCCAACTTTCAGCAGGCAGCAAAGAAGTTTTTTTCCTCAGCAGGCAGCAAATCGCGTCCATTCTATCCCAATGAGAGCAGCACGATAACGCGTGCCGTGGACACCTACCGTCAGAGATGGTGCTCATTTCAGCTGCAGGAGGTCCCCTGGATTCCTAAGATGCTGCTTCCTGAATCACTATTTTGTAGAGATGCACGATTTATCGGCGGCCAATATATTAGTGGCCGATAAGTGAAAAAAAATCAAATATTATTATTATACCGATATCGTAATTTCGGCCGATAATTTAAGCCGATATTTTTAAGGTCTAATTTCCCTCCAATTATTCTTTCCGGCGTTACGCATAGGCCCGTTTGCCTGGCTACACTAAACTTTTTGAGCATGGTGCAGTCCTTGAAATAATCATGTCAGTGGTGTGGAACTACTTCACATACATGATAACAATTACACAACTAATATTACTAGACACATATCATAGTGGACATTACCAAGGGCGTCAGTAGCATTTTGAGAAAGGGGGGGACATATTTTGGCGGGGGGTCTGGGGGTTCTCCCCCCGAAAATTTTGAAAGATGGAAATGCAATTTCCCGCATTCTGGTGCATTTACCATGTTTTTAGATAGAAAATAATCTCTCTCTTTCATTGTTTTTCCTTGGAGTCGGCATGGTCTGCAATTACTGACTACTATTATGTTCTGGTAGACTGGGTAAACCCAGGCCGATCTGCAATCTTAAATAAGAATGAGCTTGGTCTGGTGATAGCCAGAATAATGTTTTGGTGTAATACACAGAGGATTGACACTCACAACTTTGGCAGTTTATTCTCCATTTAATGAGAGCAACATATTTAAAAGGAGGATTTAAAAAGTCGTTAGAAAAACTAGCATGTTAGCTGACGTTAACTCCAGATTAGCTCACGGTTGTTATGGCAATAAAAAAAAACACCTTCATTTTTTTTGTAGCTAAAAAACATCCTGGTCATCGCTTTCTGCCCGAAACAGACGAAAACAGACGCCTAGGTCTGAACACGGCCAAAAGCACAACATATTTCAGACCCAGATTAAGAAATCAACAAATGCTGTTCCACTTGGATTGGGTAAATAAAGTATGGTATTGCCTAGTGCTAGTTGTAGGTAAATATCTTGCTTATCTAGCTATAATCATAATGTTTGCAGAAGGATCTTTGTGACTTAATACTATTATAGCCAGAGAATGTCTCATAAGGGTGCTTTGGCCACTAAAGGGAAAACTTGGGCAACTCTGACTTACTTTCCTCTTCCTCGAAAAAAAACCCCTCCTTATGTCCATCTCGTCTGTGGAACAGTGGATGTCTGAAACCAAGTGCTAGCTGCTAGCGCGAAACTTCGATCAAAGAGTATGGGAGTTTAATCTGCGTGCGTGATGAGGCTATGTGTAGGAAACCAGGAAAACGCGGCGATGAGGCTGTATGTGCAGGAAAACGCGGAGTGGATTTCTGTTGCTATGGGTATTCCCTCTACTGATAAAGTGGAACGGATTTGATTGTGAAGCAATGGAAAGAACGCCTGACTAGTAGACCAGTCATGCACTAATATTTTGATGGCAAATGTGGGGGGGTCCAAACGACTTCTTTTTAAAAGTGAGGGGGACGTGACCCCCCCCCCCCCCCCAAGTTATATTGTGGCGACGCCAATGGACATTACACTAGACAACATGGATCTCATTCATATCTCATCCAGTCGAAATCTTAACAGGATGAACCCATCCTTATTACATTGAATCAACATTAGAACAGAACAACATAACTAAATCTACGCTTAGCATGCTAATCGCTACTAATAGCAATGTGCACTCACATGTAGCCCAAATACACACTCTATCACAGTAGTAACTTCATGAAAACCCTTACTTTCATAAGGTTCGCACACAATGCCTCACATACGTGTCAAACAATGATGATTTAAGCACTCGAAACGTATTAGGCACACAGTATGGTCAACTACTTTTCCACTGAATTGGCAACGAACTAAACTTGTCACTAGGGACTTTAAGCAGCGACGGTTGAAGGGACGGCTACGGCGTTCGAGTGACAGTTTGCGCACGCGAGATTCTATCTCGACATTTCCCGCCGTTGTAGCCCAACTGTCTACTACGGGAGAGCGACTGATTTGACGTACTCACTACTACGTTAGATTTCAAGCAGGTAATTATACGTTTTTATCGTATTTGACACTGTCATTTCATTTTTATTTGATTCTACCGTTAGCAGCTTTATGGAATATTAGTATATTTGTTAAAGGTACCCGCTAATTTGACCGATTTTCATGTTTGTTCATAGACATGTCATCTGTTGCCAGCACCCAAGAAGATGCTAGACCACAGTAAGTAACGTTAACGTTGGTTAGCCAGGCTAATGTTGTAGCCAACAAATAGGCTATTCTCAACAGTTTTGATTAGAATTATTTAACAAGACAGGTATCTTAACTATAGCCTATTTTATATCCAAAACTATGCAGTTGGTCATATGTTGAAGCTTGGCTAACTAGTTGCCCAAATGTATCTAGTGCCCCCATGGAGTGGACAGAGAGGCACGACATAATTCTCTCTAGAGAAATTCTCGTTTCGGAGCCCTTCACGTTCAAGAAGGGGAGTGTGAACAAAGGCAAGGCCTGGTCTACAATTGCAGACAATCTAAATTGTTCCCTGGACCTTATGTTTAAGGTTACTCAAAGGTCTGTGAGGGAGAGGTTTGCCCTCTGCCAGGACAAATATAAGAGAAAGATTAGCAAAGATGAGAGGAGTTCTGGAACATCAATGTTAATGACAGAATTAGACATATTAATTGAGGAGATAACGGAGAAGGAGAAGGCAGCTGATGAAACAAGAGGATTGAATGACCACAGAGGCAAGATAGATGCAGACAGGGCCAAATAGGCCGCAACATGAACCACGAAAAGTCCTTTAGGAAACGAATCCCGCTCCACAGGCGCGCATCTACACAATCTTTAGCTCATAAAAAAGAACGAGTCGTGCTTAGCTACCAAAAAAAAGTTCGTCGCTGACTTTCCAGTCAATTTTTGGTGCGTCTATGTTTTATGCCGAACTAGTTTCTTCAGAGCGCACAAGGATCTTGGTCGCGAGTGCTGGCACTTTTCGACACGTGATCATGCTACACCAATAAGGTAGCTGCTTTTTGTCAACAGAGTTGCAAGATGGCGTCCACCATGCCTTCGTCGTGCAGTACGGAAGACGAAGAAAATACACCGGAATGTCTTAATAAATCAAAAAACAAACATTGTTTTATGCATATTACTTCAGTCAAGCACGAGGAGGTACATTATTTCACCACTACACGATGGAATACATACAGGACAAGCCTACAAACGTGGCTCGGGTTGGAGGGTGAGTCTCGAGACATGGCTGAGAACTTCAAACACTGTGTTGATGTGGAGTTTGAAAATATTCCCGAGGATGCATGGGCCAGCTGAGGAAGGCCTTAATTGAACTGGTGAAAGCCAATGAAGGCCTTGATGCTTCAAACTACAGGTAACTGCAATGCATTTTTCTCTCAAGTCTTATTATTTGTCATGTGCAAGTCCAGCTTTACACAACATGTGTGTGACAGGCCTGAGAAACTGTTTTTAAGTCTTGCTGTTTGCACAGACATGTACCAGTTGGCAACAAGGAGAATAGCTGGTGTGTGTGTGTGTGTGTGTGTGTGTGTGTGTGTGTGTGTGTGCGCGTGCGTGTGTGTGCGTGCGTGTGTGTCTGCGCGTGCGTGTGTATGTGTGCGTGCGTGCGTGTGGTGTGGTTAGTGATGTTGTGTGCCTTTCTTGGGCATCTTTGGTGTTAAATGTGCTGTATGGCAGATAGGTTCTAGCCTGTTATGTCTTGTACCACCTCCACCACTCTCTGCTTTTCATGATACTCCTGTGACTCTTAATTGTCACTGTTTTGTTGTGTTGCAGACAGGATATGTTGAAGAAGAGGCTGACTCGTGATTTCCCCCATCAGTATCAAAAACCTAGAACGGTCACGTAGAGCTGATGCAGGGTCACAACGCATACAAATCTTAGACCCGGATCAGAGGACCCCAACCCAATGGAAAAAGTTTCTCTCAGAAGGAACAAATAAGGAAGCACTTGCCGAATTCCTGTATGTTGCATGGAAAAATGCAGACCTTACAATAGTGGGCAAAAACCTCTGCTTGTGCATCGCACATACAAATCAATGTCACTGTGTGACTGTTAAGGAGAGTGTACAGTCTGTTCGTGTTGTTGAAGACCTGTTGTTGTTTTTACATGTACAACATGCTGCACGGGAGCATAAAGCTGTCATTATCAAGAGCTCTGACACTGATGTGGCAGTCATTGCTGTAAGTGTGCAGACAGATTTCCCATGCAGTTTATATGTTTTCACAGGGACTGGCAACAGGACACGTATCATTGACATTACCAAGGTGTCATCAGCAAACAAAATATAAGTGCTCCATCACCTGCTGAATGTGGTTGGCAAATAGAGGATGGGACCTTGCACCTGGATGACCAGAAATCCGGCCCCTGACAGTGGTTTGCATGTGATACACTGCGGCTGCAAAGGTGCCTGTGAGACAGGAAGATGTTCCTGTTTTTCTGCAGGACTGTGTTACAGACTTATCTCGTTGCTGTAATTGTGCCAACACAAAAGAAACTGAGGAACTGGAAGATAACTCTCCTGACACTGACAGTGAGGACTGAGTGTCCTTAATCTGTTATTTCTTATTTAGTTTTGTACAGTTTTATATATCATATTTCATATTTTTCATAAAGATTGTTTTTATGGTTCATCAGTGTTGTTTTCATTTGTGGAAGAATGAATGAATGAATGAACGAACGAACGAACAAATGGTCATTGGTATAAGTACAATTACTGCCTTTTATTGATACAAGGAAGGAGGTTTATTTGTCACATACATAGAAATACTAACGTAAAGCATGTAGTCATTGTGTGTGTTCAGGATACGGAATGCTTGAGGAAAGAAGCTCCTCCTCAGTCTCTCTGTTCTGGTCTTGTAGCAGCAGAGACGTTTGCCTGACCTCAGTGTTTTGAAAAGTCCATGGTCAGGATGTTAGGAGTCCTTTACAATACTTTGGGCCCTGGTATGTAGTCTTCTCTTGTAGGTCTCCTGCAGAATAGGGAGAGGTGCTCTGATGATGCGGCACTGCAGTCACAGGCTGTACAGTTCCCATACCAAGTGATGATGCTGTCAGGACACACAGCTGATGGGTGCTGATGCTATGAACTTCCTCAGCTGACGTAGGAAGTACAGTCTTTGCCTTGATTTCTTCAGTGTGTGCTGGGTGTTCACAGTCCATGTTAGATCGTCAGTAAGGTGTATTCCCAGGTATGTCAAACTTGATCTAAATGACTTAACATAAGCATAACATTATCGTATATTTGCCTCATTGTTCTTATGGGACGCGGCTATGTATACAGCACTATTTAGAACCCATTTAGCCCACTTTTGAGGATGTTCGGGTGTTTTCCTCTTTATCGGTAACGTTGAATCTAACCACGGGAGCCGCCATCTTGCCATTCTGTTGACAAAAAGCAGCTACCTCATTGGTGTAGAACGATCACGTGTCGAAAAGTGCCAGCACTCGCGACCAAGATCCTTGTGCGCTCTGAAGAAACTAGTTCGGCATAAAACATAGACGCACCAAAAATTGACTGGAAAGTCAGCGACGAACTTTTTTTTGGTAGCTAAGCACGACTCGTTCTTTTTTATGAGCTAAAGATTGTGTAGATGCGCGCCTGTGGAGCGGGTTGAAACGAAAACAGTGTTCATGTTGCGGCCTAAAAGCAGAGGAGGCTAGGAGGAGGGCCATGGAGAGGATGGGCCAAACTAAAAGGAGGCTGAGTGAGGATGTAGAGGAGTTCCGCAGGCATAGGAGAAGTGGAAATGACACCATTGCTTTTTTGAGGGAGAGAAGTGCATTTGATAGGGAGCTGAGAGAGAAAGAGCTTGCATTTAAAAAGCAAGAGATGGAGGAGCAAGCAAGGAGGGCACAACAGGCACAGCAGCAGATTGTAGATATGATGCAGCAACAACAGGCCCAAATGCAGGCTACCCAGGCCATGCTCTTGCAGCAGCAGCAAGGGCAAGCATTGCTTGCTGTAATTGAAAAATTAACTAAATGATCTAAGCGGTAATGTCTAAAGCACTAGATATGTAATGTCTGTCAGCTGTGCTTCTAATGAAAGCAATGCTATTAAACTTTATGTAAATTCTACTTGTGAAAACTTTGGCTGGTGTCTTACAAATCTTGTTGTTTTTTTTTCTCTCTTGCAGTGAAACTGGACTGGAGATTAAATTAATGCTGCTAGATTAAATAAATAATAATATAAACAAATAATTTTGAGATGGCCGGTGTTTAATAATGAAACAAAGTATAATACACACATGATTGGACATTGCTCTTTTTTTATTAAGGTGAGATATATTTTTTATACTGTCTTGCTACTATAACATATATACAATTTTGTACTACTATCTTATCATTACATACTATATGCATTATACATTATATCCTAAGGTAACCTATGCACTCGCTAGAGAGTGAATAACTCATGCAATCATTACATACTATATACATTATATCCTAAGGTAATCTATGCTCTCGCTAGAGAGTTAATAACTCTAAAGCAGATACAATGTACAGTTTACCTACGCTACTCAACCCAATTTAAAAAAAAATCTTAAAGTCCATGAACTTAAAATAATTTGCGATTTCTCCAAACATCCACTCTGCAGACACTCTCACTTCACTCATGCATTTGTTGAATGCCATCATCTGGGGAGTGAGATTGACATTTCTAAATGGGGCCTGGAGGTGGACACGCAGTGGAAATGCAGGATCTCCATATAGGCACATTGGATGGCCGGCAGGGGACACTGCATGCTGTTCCAGTACAGGTAGCAAACCGGAGTCTGCTAAAAGCCCAGAATCATGTTTCCTTCCCTCTGCAATACAAAATAGGTATAAATGTATTACATCAAACTCAGCATTAGGAGTAGACCTAAATGTGATTTTTTTTTTTTTCTGTAACACGTTGTCACATAAGTCCTAATTATGTATAACTTACCTACTGGACCATGTAGATTGGCAATTAAGCCATTTGGGATGGCAACTGCCTGGAATTTTAAGCTGTGTACTCTTTTGTGGCCATTGTACAGCACCCGTTGGTTCATTCCTGGTCTGGCGATAGGTCGTACTGTGCCGTCTATAAAGCCAAAGCAGTTGTCCAGTGGTGCGCCCATTTGTTGTATGCAGTCAGCATATGTTTGCAAAGCGACTGGATTTAAAATAGTCGTTCCACTCTGTAATTTTTGCGATGGTGAATATCATATATGAAATCCAGCACGCAATTTGTTGCCATGCACAAGACTGGTACTGGTCGCTGCCCAAATCGCTGCATCATGTCGCTGTAACGGCATGGGTATGTCAGCCTCTTCAGTAGCATGCAGAGCGCCTCTGTGCCAGCCACCACACTTCTCTGCTCGCAGACGAACTCGTTGGGTATGCCGAGGGCCTCCACCAGCAGTGGTATGTCCGTTTTTCTCACCCGGAACTCCGCAAGGCATTCATCGTCCTTCATTTCAACCAGATTAAAGGGTGTATATTCATTGTAAGGCAAATCTAAATTGCTGGACCTGTTCTCCTGATCCGTTATTAAATTGTCATCTAACGCAAATAACAAGTGCTCTCGGGCCATTTTAAGAGACATAATTACACTTTCAAATGAACTTTTAGTTTCAAAATAACTTCTATTTAACGTCGGCAGGTGGACGAATACAGAAAAATGATTTCAGTTAGCGTCAGAAGTAGCCGTTGACTGTTAAAATGTTGCTTAGTGATAGTCGATTACAACTACTACGGCAACCCGTTGGAATGTTTCGCAGACGCCGTAGCCGTCCCTCAACCGTCGCTGCTTAAAGTCCCTACTATCAGCTGCACGCAGACGGCATTGCTAGGCAACGTCACTATGCAGCCGCCATGATTTATTTAAACTGGAGCGTTTACTGGAACAGACCCAATGAAACACGGCTGACGTCATGCACGCAGCAATTACGTAATGAAGAAGAACATTTGTTATAATTAATTGACATAAAAAGGTAAATCTAAAACCTTTTGTCAAAAGGTAAATCTAAAAACCTTTTGTACCCTTTATTTTTATCAAAAAAAATATCGGTTATCGTATCGGTATCGGCCACAATAAACCAATAATGATCGGTTATCGTTATCGGCCCTAAAATTCCATATCGGTGCATCGCTACTATTTTGCACATATCCTCTTTTTTCTCCGAGAGAGCCAACACAAACGAAATTTTGGCATGGTGGTTGTTGCCATTTTTGCATCATGGCTACTCAGCATGGCACCAAAGCGTTTATCAAGAGCCTCAATGACTGCAGTGAGGATGTTTGCTGTGTAGGTAACATGGGGCAATTTTTCAGAGAGCTTGGACTTGAGGCTTAAGATGGTTGGAATGAGGAACCCAAGATAGCACTTTTTCTCCCCCTGTAGAAGATCCATCGATTGAGCAAGTGGCTGTAACACAGATACATATTCCCTCATGAATGTGTAACCTGGGCACTCCAAGCCTTCCGCTGATGTCGCACAGCTGATCCTCTGTAGGTCTAATCAGTTTAGAAAATGGCCAAATATTCAGAGCTCCATCTTGTGACACATGGAACAGAAACCCTCATATTGGCAATATCTTGCACTGCTTCTGCAGCTGCTGATGACCGATGTGCCTTATTCCAGCTGGAAGCACACTTTCCCATTGCGCTTCGGTACACTTTCCGGGATGACCCTGTTGATACTGGCTTTATCCACCCCATTGGTGGCAATCAGGTTGAGTGTGTGCGCTGCACATCTTTGATGAGGGGGAAGAGAAAAATGAAGCTCCTCATCTCCTTTCATCTCCAGAACTGTATCCATATCTAAGAACCTTATTCCATCATCCAATCCATCTACTGCTGCCTCCTCAGTTGATTCAAATTCACGGAAAGCTTTAACAAAGTTACTCCCGTTGTCTGTAACTGTGGCCCTTACTTTGCGTTGTATTTTGTAGTCAGCATGTATTTCACAGATTTTTGCAGCAATGACATCAAAAGTATGACGTCTGTGGGATATTTTAATATGATTCAGAAGGAAGGTCAGATAATTACACTCTAAAACACGATGTTTGGGGTTTGGCCCACCGGGTAGAGGATGGGTCATGATACACATTTTAAGCTTTCTGATTGGATGGAGTCAGGTTAGGGGTTAATGATGTGATTGGATACAGGGTCAGCCAGTCAAAGCTGAAGTGGGAGTGTCAGAAGAGGTTTAAATGGCAGCGCGGGACTGTAGGCAGACAGAAATATTCCTAGGACTTTCTCTTATTGTTGTTTAAGATCTTCAATAAACCCTGCTTAAAGAATTCACCATCTGCTGTTCGACTCCTGCTTAAATGGGACCGCGTGTGTGTATATTTTAGACACGACACGTCCCTTCACTCGTGCACAGGCCAATGCTGCAGACTTCCTTTCCATTGTATCCTCCTCAATCCAGTGGCCAAAAAAACTTCTATTATGTGCACTCCACAAGTCTGCTGTTGTGCACACATTTATCACTTTCTGCAGTTTTGCAGTCAAGATGTCTTTCATGGCAGCAAATTCCCTCCCAATACGCTGTACTAATGTCTTTAATAATGGCACATAACTGTTTTGCCACCACTGATTCCCTCTACAAGCCTTTTGAAAAGAGGCCTTCTCAACCAAGGAGAAAGGCTGAACATCAGTCTACTGACTGTACTTTGGGATGTGCTACTGTGCCCAAATGTAAATTTGGATTGTTTGAAGGGAGGATGTAAGGCCTCTTGTCCATCCTGTTCAGTGATTCCAGATCCACTTGGCTTGTCTTTGGTCGGCAGTAAGTGATTTGCTTGCTTCCTCTGAAAATGATTTATTTTTTTAAAACCCAGATCAAACATCAAGCAACGTTCCATCATCACATAGGCGATAGCGTTGTTCTATTCACCATACCATATCTGTCGTTTTCTTTTGTAAGCTGGAAACTCCAAGTTAAATATGTTCCTCTCTAATATACAGGGCCGGTCCTTCACGCAACATAGGCCGTTGCCTGGAGCGCCACCTAGAATTGGGGTGGCAACAACTGGCCCAGCGGGGGGAAAAAAATCATAGACATATATACTTATCAGAAATGGCCAACAGAAAAGTGAACTATTCTAAGATGGCTCCTGTTACCATGGAAACCATAAACGAAGCTATCTAAAGTAGCTGCTGCATACCAGTAATGGCTAATAGAAACATTTTGTGAAATTACTGTTTTTTGAAAAAGAAGTGCAGTACTTTACTGTAGAACTCTTAAAAGTTGTATAGTCCGGCGGTCACTATCTTAAAATAAATCCCCACGGGACGAACAGTACAGGTTAGCTAAATCATTTTAACCTTAGCTAACTGACGTTCTGGTATTTATCTCCAAATACAAGTTCGTTAAGAAAAGTGAACTGTTGTTTATGATCATCTAGAAAATGTACATTATAACTGTACACAAAATGTACTGTAAACATAATCTGCTATTAAAAAAGATCCAGGTTAATGTTCGACATCCAACTGTCATAACTGTCAGTTGTCAGCTGTCAATAGCTAGCTCGCCAGCAAGTTAAGAAAAGTAAACTGTTGTTTATGATCATCTAGAAAATGTACATTGTAACTGTAGACAAAATGTACTGTAAACATAATCTGCTATTTAAAAAGATCAAGTCTAATGTTCGACATACAACTGTCATGACTATCAGCTGTTAACCGTCAGTTGTCGTGTAGAAGTTAGAAATGTTGGTCTTACCTGTAAATGCTTCTTTAAATTGGACGTGGATTCCTTGGATAGGGACAGTATGTTCACTGCGGGGAGGCATAAGCTGCATTGTACTACAATATTATTTCCACTTTCAGATTTTAACACAAAAAAGTGGCGATATTTCCAGCCAATTTAGCAATTTTTTTAACGCATTTTTTGTAGAGCTCATCATATCGACCACTGCTGTCTTCTGAATTGCCTTCTCATGGAGCTTTGTGAAGTGTGCGTCTCCATGATAATGTTCTTATTTTTTTTATCATAAATTTGTATTTTATATGTGTAATCCTGTTTGTAATCTCAATTTTTACTATAAGTAATCTGATTACGCCGTTGCATGTTACCATCTAATTACCATTACTAATTACCATCACAATAAACGTTTTTCTTCCTGTTAACTGCTTTAGAAAACAAACATACAAAGATATTACACAGACACACAGTAGAATTAAGTCTGAGTCATGAACATAAATGTACCTGTTGTGGAGTGTTCTGTGGACCAGTCACATCATCAATGTGTCGCTGATAGAACTGAAGGATGGGAGTCGTTCACTGCTGCAATGTTGATTACCTGCTGTAGGAATGTTAGTAGTAAATGAGTAGGTTTAATATGGGTTTATCTAATTCAGTATAAAACAAAGGGGTTAGGAGTATTATTTGAATGGGAAGACGGGGCTGCTTTGTCTTATGATAAATAAAGGCTGGGTCTTCGAGGTACTATGATAGGTTTCTGATTGGTGGAGTCAACGGGGAGGTCATAGGTTTCATTGGTTGAGCAGTCAGCGAATGGAGGCATTAGGGGGAGTGTTAGTGTTAGGTTTAAATGCCTAAGCGGGAGATATTTTGGTCAGAGCGTCTTCGAATTCATTCTCATATTGTTGTTTAGCATCTTCAATAAACCTTACTGAAATACTCTACAATCGGCTGTCTCCACTTCGACATTTCCTGGTACCTCGCGGTAATTGTGATCGGACACCACACTGCCCACCAATATTTTATAAGGAGAACATTCAAAAATAGAAAACATGAGAAATGAATGCTCAATTAGATGTAAATACTGCATAGCAGCATATCTCCTTGACTTTTATGTGATTGCATTAACTTCATTAGTTGCAATATGACACACATACTATTTGGAATATGACCTTTCCACTCCCATTCATTACCATGCAAATATTAGGTACGTTTTAATGAATTAAAACATACACCATTTTTACAGCTGTGTTCTTCAATAGCTTCTGAAAATATTAATAACTTTGAATTCCTGTGTGTCTAGTACTTGTTCCTAGGGGTTGATCTTGGAAGTGATTATGTAAGGCAGGGGTTCTCAAACTTTTGCAAGCTGGGCCCCCCCAAAGCTGGTTAGGGGTAGTTGGGGCCCCCCATCCCCCGCGCCGCCCGCCACCACCGCCCTCAACTACACCACCATAGATAGATAGATACCGTAGATAGCATGTTGTTATTGATAGGCCTGACATGTCAAGGTTAGGCTATTGTTATTGTTAGGCCCATACAGACAATTATTATAACTATTTATTATTATTGTTATTATTATTATCAGTAATAGTAGGCCTATTAGTAGGCTATTCCTTATTATCACCATCATTATGTTATTATTATAATTAATGATTATCGACCAATTATTATTATTGTAATATTATTATTATCATAATAATAATTAGTGTTATTATTGCTATCATTTGGATACTGTTATTATTATGGGCCTCTTGTGATCTTTACCAAAAAAATCCTACAGGTCTGTCAATGTGAGACATGAGCCTGCTTTGCACTGCAAAGGTCCTCAAATCTTGGGGCTATGTTTGACAAACATATCCTCAGGTCATCCTCGATCTGTGCGCGGTTGCGGTATTTAGTTTTGAGCGCAGTGAGTCTTGAAAAGCCTGCCTCGCACAAATATGTCGACGCGAAAAGGAGGAGCATTTTTAAGGCTATGTCGCAAAGCTGATCATTGCTATCCAGAATGACGAAAGAGGGGAGATGCTAAAGTCTACTGTCACTCTTCAGCTGCTCTTTCATGTGTATTGACAGCTCGTCTGCTGAGCAGAGAAATGGATCCCGAACTCGGGCGAATGAACGGTAGTCGTCTTTGAAATAGGACCCAAACTGATTTCTGATATTCGGCGTGATAGTGTCATTTGACATAGGTATTGCGCTGAGTTTAGCTCCTATTCTACACGTCTTGCGCGGCCGGCAAAATCAGTGTTTCGGCAATTGTATGGGGTTTGCCAAGCTTAGCAATTCTATGAGCAACGACATAAGATGCTTCCAGACACTGCTTGGAGATGGTGGTTCGTTGTTGCTGGAGGCCATCACGTTCATGTTTAAAGAAGTCCACAGGCTTCTCTTTCTGACTTTTACGAATCAGAAACGTGTCCATAGTTGTGTTTGTTTGCTGATACAATGTGTGTGAAGTTAATAAAGTTCTAATTTCAACGTCGTGTTCTTGTATGTGTGGTTGTGAACAACACGAATAATGGATAAGGATAAGGCTGTGCTAGGCAATGATTCCTAACAAAACGAACTGTACACAATGTAGACAGGGACAGCACAAAATTGTATTCAAGTGCTGGTGTTTTATTTGTTGCAACACGGTGGATGATTAAAAAAATGTAAAGGTAGGTGTTAAGGAGAAAAGGGCTAGCTGCAGTTGGAAGAAGGTAGCTAGCTAGGCTAGCTCTCGGGGCTACGAGCTTTTTCAAAAGACTGGAGCAAATTACTCCTTAGAATAGGCTACAAATAGACCTACTGCAAGTGCAGTAAGGTATTACTAAGGAAGGAGTGAGTCTTTAAAAAGACTGTTTATAAAGCAATGAATATCTGAATGATACAGGAAACAAGAGAAATTGAACAAACTCTGCAGAGTGTCGTCTCAGGGTGAGTGCTTACCAATGCCTAAGGTTTTTTTTTATACTGGGAAGCTTAGGCGCAACTCGCGTTCAAATGATAAAACTCCGTTTTGATTGGTGGATCAGGAGCAAAACAGTATTTGATTTGTTTGGGTCAGTCCAGCCCCTTGCATTTCGCCACTGAGGGAGCTTTCACTAACCAGTCACAGGTCGGCAGTGGTTTTTTTTTTTTCTCCGTCTGTGACATCGCGCCCCCCCTGGAGAGTGTTCGTGCCCCCCACTTTGAGAACCACTGCCTTAAGACAACAGCCATAAAGCTATCCAAATGAATTCACACCTGTGGGCGCTACCTCCAGTCAGGCCTGAAAAGGGCCTCTCTAACTGGCCTTATGAACGGCAGTTACACTTACTTGCGTTGGGCCACTGGAGTGCATGCACTACAATATTTTAGAGCACCCTGTCGGTAGGAAAACTGTATGATCAGGGAAAGTGTATTAAAACCGGATGTCGTCACTTTAAGCCGGTCTCTGGTTGGATAAAGCTTTTCAGCAGAAATGGACAAGGACCTTTACTTTTTAGTTGAGAAGTTGTGTTGATCGCCTGGCATGCAAACGATCGGTTTTCTTTAAATTATTATTATTTTTGTGAAGTTATACGGCTTATGTGAATAAAGCTGTCTACACAACTTTTTATATGTCTACATTGACTCGTTTAGTTGTTCATGTGGTACACGTAGGTCTTAACTGAAGCTAACGCTTAGACCAACAATCCATTGGAACACATAGTAGCTAGCTAGCCTCGCTGCTAATAAGTCTAACGTTAGCATGCTAATATGAATAGACCCATTATAGTCAGGTGGCTTAATGCTCAATTGACTTGTTGTTAACCGAACTTTTACGAAGTCATACAACTAAACACACAAGTGACTTGTTAACCGAACTTTTACGAAGCTATATGACCAAACACAAAGCTAGCACTGTTAATTCCGCTATAGCTAGCCAGGTCAATTAGCTCGCCTAAGATACTGCAATTTAAGCTAACCAATTACCTCATTTCCCCCAAAACCCATCGATTACATGTGTTTGTGATGTGTAACATATATCCTTAATCAGTCATTCAAGTTATTAACGTTTATTTACCGCTAGCGATTACACGACACAAGGGTAATTCAATCGCTATTAATGTTGAACTTGAACTTCAACAACGTCACACAATATTAAAAGTCAGGCATCGGCATGGTTCCTACAGAATAAATCAAAGGTCCTTGTCCATTTCTGCTGAAAAGCTTTATCCAACCAGAGACCGGCTTAAAGTGACGACATCCGGTTTTAATACACTTTCCCTGATCATACAGTTTTCCTACCGACACACCCATCTAAAAAGAGCGCTGTACAGGTTGTCAGAAGGTTTCCTACCTGATGTAGCCACACCTGATAAGGGAAGGGTCAGAGTACCTTTAGGGCAGCAACACAAACAATGCAAATGCAGAGCTTAGGAAGTGCAAGCAGTAAGTAATGACAATGCTCACACTGATTTTCTTCTTTTTATTTTCCTCAAAAACACAATTATGAGATGCGCTTGCTGACTCTCTTGTATACAATGTCGCCCAAAGTCATCGTCTGAAAAAAAAGGACATAGAATGCTTGTTCAGATTATATACCGCAGAGTTAACTTAAGCCCTACATTAAAAGAATAAGTGACTCTACAACACCTGATGGAAGAGGCTCTACTCACATTCAAAATGTAATCTCCAGACACCTCAGTGACAGACTCAATGCCGTTCAATGAAACGGTCAGCTTGTTCCCATTCAAGTGCACAACAGTCTAGAACAGGAGAAAACAGAACGCAGTTCTCAGGATCAAATTAATTTTAAAGAGGAAAAAGATTTAAACCTGCATATTGCAAGTCAACTGCAAAGCAATTGCCCAACAGTGATCTTTTAATACCACTGCCTTGTGTTAAGAACAAGTATTCAGGGATAATTTAACAGATGCATCCCCACTCAAGTTAATCCAGGTAGGGCCACACTTACCTTGACTTTCTCTCCAGTCGGGGTGTCCAGCTCACATTCCTGCCCAATCGTGAAGGTGTTCACCATGACCTTTGTACCAGTGGTAACGGTCACCTTGAAGTCATCTCCATTCTGCTCTACTTCAGAGACGCTCTTGATGTCTCTGCGATTCTGAGTCTGTAGATCAGGCAGACCTACACATTTAAGAGATTAACAGATTAAACATATAGTCATTTCTCCCATGTTTCTGGAATATAAACACAGCACAGCAGCTAGAATGACTCACCAATAGCCTTCATGAAAGGCTCAAAGCTCTCCCGAGACTCCAGCTGATATTTTCCAGCAAAGGCCATTATGAACTTCTACTAGATAGCAAGAGTTTAGCAGGACCACTTATATAGCCCCGATGGAATGATTAACCCGGTCGAGGAATGTAGTGATTTCACTGGAAATTGTATGAGGTTGATGAGATAATGAGTTACGAAACATTACTAAAAAGTTGCCACTGATAAGGTTCCGTGGAGCTGCATTCAAACAGCGTAATCAATCAACTCACTAAGCAGCAAGTTCAAAGGAATTGACGAAGTGGTTCCACCCACTGAGCTTTTCTGATTTGCACAGTGTGCACTATCGACTACAGTCATTTATATGTGTATACATTGTAAGTCGCTTTGGATAAAAGCGTCTGCTAAATGACTAAATGTAAATGTCAGGCATGAAAACGGGTCAGGGGTGAAAAAGGTGAGAAGGATATTACCCCTCTAGGGGGGTCCGGGGGCATGCTCCCCCGTAAGAACATTTTTAATATTCCCTATTTTAAAGCATCAATCTGATGCATTTAGAGATGCTTTTTTTGCCAACCTGGGGAGAGCTGGATAAAATTAACTTCAGCCATGAGTCCAAAATGATTATGGCCTCCTTACTAAGTATTATGCACTGATGTCACTGGGTCTAACATACAGTATAAGAGGCACAATGTGGTAAGGGCACCACAAATGGGTTAATGCATAGCCCCCACAAGAGATGGTGGACATGCTGTAACTTAACTTGTCTACTCTTCCATCATGATTGACAGCCAGTACAATGTTATGTAATTCAGATTTTAATTTGGGCTGTCAATAGATACAAAAAAATTAACTAATTAATCTCACATTTTGAAATGCATTAATCTAAATTAATCGTGATTAAAAGTTTGTTTGACTTCTAAAGACTAAATCTTATCAATTAGAGAGTAATCACTTTCAGACAGCGTGTATTTTAGACACTGTTGTTTAATTGTATTTTTTTTTTAACACAAAACTACACGCAGAACTGTGTTTTCAAAGAGGCTCAGGCCTATAACTCATACCTATAAAGTGCCAGCCAGGTATAGACTGTGTGCCGCGCAGGGTAGATGTTAAAATGGAAGTAGCCTAGCAGCTGCCAACATAATACAGGCACTATCAGTGCCTAAAGTGGTCAGTTTGCCACTTATCTCCCATCTGTTTGAGACGTCGATGATTTCCTCTGCACAGTCCTCCGCTGTATGTCGCAAATGTTTTTTTTTTGTTTTACTTCCAATGCAAAATATCTCAATTTCCATACATTGTCAATAAAATGAGCTGTGACACCCAGGTAATTGTCATTTCTGACTGACGTCCAGTTGTCACCAGTAAGGGCGACGCTGGCAGCTTGTTCGAGGAGCTGAATTTTTCGTGCTCTCTCGCCGTCATACAAGGAATGTATGCGACGGTAAATCGTAAGAATTGTCCCCTGAAGCAATTCGAATCACCTCAGACAGCCCACCGTCCTCAACTATGTTGATGGGCCGACAGTCACCGGCAACCTA
Organism: Clupea harengus; assembly: GCF_900700415.2. Taxonomy (NCBI): domain Eukaryota; kingdom Metazoa; phylum Chordata; class Actinopteri; order Clupeiformes; family Clupeidae; genus Clupea; species Clupea harengus. The sequence goes on from NC_045168.1 coordinate 25,696,853, forward strand.
AACTGCGTAAGCGTTGGTAACCTTTTCACGGACTGGTCTAGTTATTTTAGTGAAGTCGTGGAGTGTGGGTTGGCTACCATCTAACCTGGGACTGCTTTCTGTCGAGCTGCTTCTGTGATAGCTAAATTCAGCTTTGCTACATACAACTTTAGTTTTGTCGGTTGTTCCGTCATTTTTACTCTTAAACAGAAACTTTCCGCCCAACAATCCCTCTGCTCTCTCCATCTTCAACTACCGTCTCGGTCTCTCCTATTCCTGACTGCAGGCACGCGGCGGTTTCGTGTCATGTGTCAACGCACATCGGAAGTAAACAAAGTTGCGTTAATTGCCTTAAAATATTTTATCGCATTAATCTCGGTCACAATAATCTCATAGATTAACGCGTTAACTTTGACAGCCCTAATTTTAATACATTTTATTGGCAAAGATAACAATTTACATTACAGTTCGTAATACTCTCAGAACTAGATCATTTTTTCTTCTTCGCCTGAACCACCAGTGTCTTCATGGCCCGTTTTCGCTGTTTTGCCACGTCTCAGCCTTGCCCCTTTCTCTTCTTCAGCAGGCGTGCTTTTAGCTTCTGATGGTGGTCTGCACTGGTGATGCAAGGCAACTTCGCGTTAATATTTCCATGCACTCGCGCTCCTTTCTGGCACGCGCACCTGTTCGCAATTCACTGAATATGAATAGCCTACCTACACCCCCCCCTCCCCCCCAAAAAAAAACATTTCTCATCGAATCTACACGATTCACGTAGGTCACCTATTTTGGTTTCAAAACGGCGAATTTCGCCGAAAGGTGAGGGATTTTCATGCTTGAAATGTAAATGTAAATTTAATTTGTAATCAAACACAACTCTTATTTACAGATATGAGCACAGCTACGGTTACGGAGCCCATATTGCTTTGTCATAATCACGTTTGAATTCTATCTACCCACATGTAGCCTAGTATTGGCCTGTAACTTATTTAAACCAATTTGAGCTACTGTGCTGTCAGCCTATACTAAATACGTTTCAAATTGCATCATAGAATTTCTGATCAATCTGGTTTTTTTTTATTCATTCAAGTTGTTACAATGATACTTTTCCCAGAAAGAAAGCTTAATTGTAGGTCAAGGGTCAACGTTCAAGCGGCGCATTAAATTGGGATAAGATAAGATTTCTCAAAGCCGCAAACCTAATTTGTTACAGGCCTACAACAGTCGTTCTCAAAGTGTGGTCCGCGGACCACTGGTGTTCTGCCAGTGCCCCGTAATGGTCCGCGACGGCAAAAAGTAAATGATTGCGACATTTCTAACATACAACACTCTTAAAACAGATGTGTTAATATCAACACAAGTTGTGTCAATTCCCAACACACTAATGTGTCTATATAGGGACCACACATATTGTGTTACTTTTAACACACCTACTGTGTTAAAAAAACACACATGATGTGTGTTAAGATTCTCACACAGTAATTGTGTCAAATATAACACAATATGTGTGGTCCCTATATAGACACATTAGTGTGTTAATAAATGTTCATAATAATGATTCGAATTTAAATGAGCACACCCAATGTAGAAAAATGTTAATTTATTTTAAAATCATGGTAATAAATACATTTCCATACAATCAATATTTCATACAATCGATACATTTACATACAATCAATCAATACTTTTTAAGAATATAACATTTATTTAAACTTACAAAATTTTGTCCCTGGGATTTAAGTAAACTCTATCTCCCCTGAAACTTGACATCAATGGTCTGACATCTGCAAGGTCATTAATGCTAACCACTTCAAACACATCTTTTTTTTCCACCACATAAGCATAGTCATGATCGTCAAAAAATTGAACTGATAAAATTCGGACAAACATTAATAACATTCTGGAAGGATATGAATTATTTCACCAAACTGGCATTCACCTCTTGTATCATATTTAAGGGGGACTACACTGCCTGTTCTATATGTCTGACCAAACACACTAACTGTGTGTGCAACATGAACCGGGCTTAAAATGCCAAGATTTTCATCCTTTGTATGCAGTTTTTCAAGGAGCAGCTCACAGAGTTCTAAAGAGCCTACAATGACAGGAAAAGCATTTGGAACTGATATTTCTCTCTCAAGTGGCTTCCCAAATGTCCAGCTGTACATACTCTGTATTTGGTTCTTGTAAGCCAGTGTTTTGGATATGTTTTTAAAGTTATAGACTACATGAGCCTGACGTTTCATTGGACAGTGTTTACTTTCAAACCTCATGCACCATAACTTGACAAGCGGTCCAAACATTACAATCATTCTACCATAGTGAATCATAAAATGGTGCTTAGGGATAAGTCGCCTGTCTGGGTATAGTGTCTTAACCATGTTATGATGGTCTATAATCAACTGCTTCAAAAACACACCTAGTCCGTTTGTGACTACAGGTGCAAATACTATACTGCATATTTCTCTCAGAAGAAGAAACAGTTTCCAATGTGAACTCTGCCTACTAACTAGGTCTCCTATCATTAGTGGCAAAAAGAGTAAGAGACACCACATTTGGCTGGCTGTCTGCCTGACAGCATTTTCATTTGTTCTAAGATTCAGAATCACAGATGGCTTGTTCTTTTCAATAATGTAACCGTAATCAAAGCTTGATATTCTATTGTTAAGCTGCTCCAATGTAAACAGATTATCTTCGTATATTAACTGTCGCAGCAACAGCTTTACTTCTAAAGAAGCAACACCTAATACATCATGCATGATGTCTACACAAACACCCTCTGTTACATGGAAGTATTTAAGTGTATTCAAACAAGAGTCCTGCTTGATGCCTGTGGAAGTGGAATCGTTCAGCATTACATGTTGTTGATAATTGTCTTTAGTACGCTTTTCAAACTCATCTTCCAAGGTGCAAGCGTGTCATTGGAGGAGGAGTCAGGAAGCTTATCCGGCATCTTAGAACCTTTCATGCTTATCAGATTCTCAAGACTTTCAAATTGTATGTTGCCAGAACAACTGCCAAACACTCTTCACTCTTAATGATTGCGCATCTGCATTTGTAGCCCAAATGTATGTAAAAGAATATGTCTGTGTGTTTCACATGAGGTATAGAATGGGTATCTATAAAGGAGAGCATTTTTTCTTTAACAATGTCCATAGTATGGTCTAGGACTTCTTTAGCACATGTAACGCTCCTCTGCACATCAGTGAGAGTTGTATTGGGTGAAGAATACATTTGGGCTACAAATGCAGATGCGCAATCATTAAGAGTTGCTGAATCCGCTGTCCTATTTTCAGCTCTGAGATCTACTGTGACTCCTACTGGAATTGGTTCATCACCATTCAACATATTACATTTCAAGTGTCCTGGGACATAGTCAATTTGTTCATTTGATATCATTTTTGAATGGTCTTAAGATGTTTTCTATAGGAGTTTAGATTGTGATATGTTCTTTGGCAGTTGTTCTGGCAACATACAATTTGAAAGTCTTGGGAATCTGATAAAGCATGAAAGGTTCTAAGAAGCCAGATAAGCTTCCTGACTTCTCCTCCAATGACACGCTTGCACCTTGGGCACACATACATGGCTTACTTATGATATAGCCTGGAGCTTGGAGATAAGCTCAACAACTTTGGATCTTTTGTTAACAGAAATGGGTATTTCATAAATATGCTCCAGGAAGGAGAAGACAGACTGCAGTTGGGCAGGGTACTTGAGATTGCAAACCCAATACATCTTGAAGAGCTTGTCAATTGTGCAGGTCCGCCCTTCATCTCCAAGTGGCACAGCAATCTTGTCACTTCTTGCGACGATCAGATACTGCTGGGTAGCTCCACTTGGGTGTCCAATGCACACGATGCAAGGCTGGGCCCTCGATGAATCACGATTCTCAAGCAATGATGAGATGCTCGTTCCAGGCTGTAACACAAAACGTTTGAAATACTACATTAGTAAACCAGCATTGGAGGAGACCACAACACAACATCAGGAGGTTCAGTGAACAGTGATGCAACCAAAAAGTCATAAGACACAAACATACTTGCACAAAGTCCATGAGGTAGGAAATGGCTGATTTCACACTGCAGCGACTCCATCCAGCCCCTCGTCCTGATGCAGTTGGTGGAAGAAGATGCGTGAGCACCTGAAGTGCTTTGAAGCAAAGCATGTCTACATGAAAATATTAGATTCCAAATTAGATATCTACCCTTACCTAAGGTTAAATCAGCTTGAACAATTAAACTGGCTTCAGTAACTATCCATTGCATAAAAGTTATAAGTGCATGTTCCCCACATCTTCCTGAATGCGACCCAACATACCATCACTGTTGTTCCCGGTGGTTGAAGGATTTTCCAGATCCTCAGACATCTCCAACGCAGCAACCTTCATTAGCTTAGGGATGATGTTCGTCTCCCATTTGCGAAGGAAAAGATCAGCCTTCCCCTCAAAGTGTTTGTCAAAGTCTAAATCAAACTAAGATGTACAAAGATAAATATTAAATCCAGGGACAGATATACTGTAGCTATAAAAAATAAAAATATAGCATTACATGTTGTTGATAATTGTCTTTAGTACGCTTTTCAAACTCATCTTCCAAGGTGCAAGCGTGTCATTGGAGGAGGAGTCAGGAAGCTTATCCGGCATCTTAGAACCTTTCATGCTTATCAGATTCTCAAGACTTTCAAATTGTATGTTGCCAGAACAACTGCCAAACACTCTTCACTCTTAATGATTGCGCATCTGCATTTGTAGCCCAAATGTATGTAAAAGAATATGTCTGTGTGTTTCACATGAGGTATAGAATGGGTATCTATAAAGGAGAGCATTTTTTCTTCAACAATGTCCATAGTATGGTCTAGGACTTCTTTAGCACATGTAACGCTCCTCTGCACATCAGTGAGAGTTGTATTGGGTGAAGAATACATTTGGGCTACAAATGCAGATGCGCAATCATTAAGAGTTGCTGAATCCGCTGTCCTATTTTCAGCTCTGAGATCTACTGTGACTCCTACTGGAATTGGTTCATCACCATTCAACATATTACATTTCAAGTGTCCTGGGACATAGTCAATTTGTTCATTTGATATCATTTTTGAATGGTCTTAAGATGTTTTCTATAGGAGTTTAGATTGTGATATGTTCTTTGGCAGTTGTTCTGGCAACATACAATTTGAAAGTCTTGGGAATCTGATAAAGCATGAAAGGTTCCAAGAAGCCAGATAAGCTTCCTGACTTCTCCTCCAATGACACGCTTGCACCTTGGGCACACATACATGGCTTACTTATGATATAGCCTGGAGCTTGGAGATAAGCTCAACAACTTTGGATCTTTTGTTAACAGAAATGGGTATTTCATAAATATGCTCCAGGAAGGAGAAGACAGACTGCAGTTGGGCAGGGTACTTGAGATTGCAAACCCAATACATCTTGAAGAGCTTGTCAATTGTGCAGGTCCGCCCTTCATCTCCAAGTGGCACAGCAATCTTGTCACTTCTTGCGACGATCAGATACTGCTGGGTAGCTCCACTTGGGTGTCCAATGCACACGATGCAAGGCTGGGCCCTCGATGAATCACGATTCTCAAGCAATGATGAGATGCTCGTTCCAGGCTGTAACACAAAACGTTTGAAATACTACATTAGTAAACCAGCATTGGAGGAGACCACAACACAACATCAGGAGGTTCAGTGAACAGTGATGCAACCAAAAAGTCATAAGACACAAACATACTTGCACAAAGTCCATGAGGTAGGAAATGGCTGATTTCACACTGCAGCGACTCCATCCAGCCCCTCGTCCTGATGCAGTTGGTGGAAGAAGATGCGTGAGCACCTGAAGTGCTTTGAAGCAAAGCATGTCTACATGAAAATATTAGATTCCAAATTAGATATCTACCCTTACCTAAGGTTAAATCAGCTTGAACAATTAAACTGGCTTCAGTAATTATCCATTGCATAAAAGTTATAAGTGCATGTTCCCCACATCTTCCTGAATGCGACCCAACATACCATCACTGTTGTTCCCGGTGGTTGAAGGATTTTCCAGATCCTCAGACATCTCCAACGCAGCAACCTTCATTAGCTTAGGGATGATGTTCGTCTCCCATTTGCGAAGGAAAAGATCAGCCTTCCCCTCAAAGTGTTTGTCAAAGTCTAAATCAAACTAAGATGTACAAAGATAAATATTCAATCCAGGGACAGATATACTGTAGCTATAAAAAATAAAAATATAGTATTAAGAATTTGCTTACCAGGTGTGGCATATCAATGAATCGTGGATACTGATTAAATATCTCAGCCCATGTTGGAAGATTGTGTTGTAATCCATATTCTTCTGTGAGTGTAGGTCCGGTCCATAGCATGCTTGATTGTTGAGAGGTTTTCAGGTGAGGGTTTCATTCTCTTTGCCAGGGTTACCCACTCACTCACATCCTCGTCTGTGTTTGATTTATAGATAGTGCCATATTTGAGTAATGAAATCTTACCGAACTGTGTTTTATTTGAACCGTTCAAGGCCCATCACTCTGTTGTAGCACTGAACAGAAAAATAAATTGAAACAGGTCAGGAACAGACAATACAATGACTAATCCGCCTTATTCACACGCGCCGCCATTTTGAAACGAAAACGAGGCTTGGTTGGGTAACCCCGACCGGAAGACATTCTCTACCATACGAAGATAGATAGATAGATGGATACTTTATTAATCCCGAGGGAAATTTAGGAAGAGTAATGATGGACGGAGAATGGACCACACATCTTCTGCCCTTGCGGCATTAATAGATTGTTTTTTTTTTACAACTCACCGTCAGAATCATGTTTATTTACTTGGCTAGCTAGCAAATGGCCGCTAAGTTATACTGTCAGAATTGATAGCACGAATGAGTCAAATTTGTAAAATGACAGGTGATTCATGGCATCTTTACCAGGATGATCTACATTGTGAATAACAATGCTTTTGCAGTCAGAAAGAGAGAGAGTGGCAGGGCAAGTGTGAGAGCGAGGGCAGTTCCCTCCATGAGAAAGAATGAGATCCCCTACATCAGGGGTGCCCAACCAGTCGATCGCGGTCTACCAGTCGATCGCGGGCTGAGTTGTAGTCGATCGCGAGAAATATTGTGTCACTCATGTATTGTCTGTAGCCTACTCCTACTGTTGTGTAAAATACATTAAAACGTCCAACTTAAAACATCTTAAATAGGCACAATTAATTGCCTATCGCGTGAAGCAGTGTGTAGATTTGTAGCCTTCAACAGTAGGCTATATCAGGCATCATGAAAAAAAAATCTCACGCGCTTCTTTCTATCTACGCATGCAGGGTATGGCTGCTAGGTTGTAACTAAGGACTCGAAAGGGCGCGAGAACCTAGACTAGAGCAAGTGGATAGGCTACCACCATGGCAGAAGCTAACAAATCTAAAATGTTCATTTTCATTCAGAGTGGGAGGAGGATTCTTTTTTCGTGTATTCGAATGCAAAGTCCATCTGTCTTATCTGCAATGCAAACGTGGCTTTACTAAATAAAGGGAATTTGGAGCAGCATTGCAAGACGGTCCACAAGAGCTACGATACAAACTTCCCAGCTAAATCACTCTTGGATTTAGCCTTTCTTACCGATCTGACTGACAAGCTCAATAACTTGAATCTAGAGCTGCAGGGCAAGGAGAAACACGTCATGAACATGATCAGCTCCGTGAACACGTTTAAAAGCAAGTTACACCTGCTATCATCCAGTTGCAACAGTGTGATCTGCGGAACTTTCCACACATGGACACAGAACTTAAGCGTCAGGGCAAAAACTGTGCGGAGCTTCAGAGTGCACGTTATGATAATCAAGTGCAGAGCATCTTGTTAGAATTTGACAGGCGCTTTACTGACTTTGCATCCATTGAGCCTGTTGTCAGTTATCTCTGTTTTCCATTTGGGGAAAATATAGATGTGGATTGTATAACGTCCAAAGTGGCATCACTCTTCAACCTGGATAGCTGTGCTATTGAGAATGAGAATTCTGGAATATAATGCAGAAAGAGAAGTACCCCAACCTCAGACAAACTGCAGGGAATTTGACTGCACTTTTTGAATCAACATATTTGTGTGAGTCTGCCTTTTCACATATTAAAATCATCAAGTCAAAATACAGATCCACCATGACTGATGACCACCTTGCGGTCAGCTTACAGCTGGCACAGCTCCTACTGTCCAGTCTATGAAAGACTAGCTTCCTCCTCTCAGTGCCAGAAATCCCACTAAGGTAGAGAAATACCACTTTTCCAACTTGAATTAGGCATTGTTTTATTTGGGTTGTTTGTCTGTTGTGTTGTTACGGGCCAGTCCTAGGCCTACTTCCAGGGCTCGAAATTAACTTTTTGGCTTACCAGCCAAAATGGCTGGTAGATGAAATAAATTACCAGCCAATCATATTTTTTACCGGCCAAAATGAAACCTGGCATTTCAGACCTACTCTGACATTGTTTGACTTAAACAACCTTTACCTATGATTTTAATATCATTGTTAATCACTCTCAGAATGGATTAAACAAAATCAACTAATTTTACTTTTTTAAATAATTTATAAATTCAATTCAATTTTATGTATATAGCCCCAGAACAGTACAATTGTCTCAAGGCGCTTTACAGAGCCCAGAGCCTGAAACGAAAAATAAAACAAAAAACTTGTGTTGACAATAATACAACTCAACTCCATGTACTTGATGGCTGGTTTCCCTGTAATGTAACTAAACAGCCTGGTATTGACGCTGTTTCTGCCAAATCATTTGATTTTGCATTGTTGGCTGACGTTTGTAACTCGCTAGTCAATGGCAACTGCCCATGCTAGCTAGCACGCAAAAATCAGTTAGCTTAATTTATCGGGAGACGGGAGGACAGGGGATATCATTGCACAACAATAGTGGAGACAAGCTGGAAATCATATTATCGATAGTTGATTTTCTTGTCAGCCTGACAAGGAAGTATAAAATGTATCTTAATGATGGATCCAGTAGGGTGACAGGCTAGGATAGCTAGCTGCTTAGCTGCTGCTAACATCATTCAGAGACAACGAACTTCTGGATTCTAGCTGACAGCTGACCGGTTAAAGCCCACTGACGTTTCCCTTTGCGTGTCGTAAAGTAAGTTAGTCTGTTTCAACTTTTGATTCGCGCTCAAAATATTAGAACTTTATAAACTTTGTATTCGCGGGCAAAATTTTAGAACTTTGTATTCGCGTGCAAATTGTTATAGTTGTATAGAAATTCTTAGAACTCTCTCCCACTGTTCGTGTTGGCGTTGCAAGCTATTTTTAACCATGACGGGCGCGGTAGACGGGAGCGGTAGTGCAATGTCACTCGCCAAGTGGCGGGGCATCGGACACAATTTAGTTGCCAGCCCAAAAATGTACACGCCATTGGCGCTTGGCGGGTGCCAATTTCGAGCCCTGCCTACTTCTGCTTATTCTTTGCACCACGCACATTCACATTTACTTCAATACATGTATTATTATTGTTAAAACTGTATCTATGTGTCAGAAAACAGTGTCCTATATAGTTGCACAATAAATTGCGGCTACGCTACGGCTTTCGATATGGCTTGGTAGATCTCGATACACTATCAACTTTAAAAGTAGATCTTGGTTCAAAAAAGGTTGGGCACCCCTGCCCTACATGGTCAAGGTAGCTAAGTTAGATGTTACAGCAACAGAAGGGAGGAATTGCTAATCGCTAACGAGATGCTAGCGGCGAAACATAGCCTAGCGAAACCTGTTGAAATGTGCTTACTTTGACACTATGACAAACTAGTGAGTCAACGACTTTCCTAACACAGTCAGACATCAAGCAAGTGCAACACAAGACGGCAAATAAGCTACTTACTAGTTTGGCAGACAGTAGTAACCTGGCGTCTTAAGGCAAACTTACATAACGCAGTAGGCTAATATGCCTATGGACCCTGGTATGACAATAGCACAGAGACTATTCTCCATATTAAACGTCATTGCAGCGCCCCAATTTTTTTAAGCTGTTTTTTTTAAAGGTTAGATTGCTAATCCTTACCCTTACCCTAAAGTACAATTGCTAAATACAGTTACTTTAAGGCAAAAGAGTTCCTCACGTTCAGAGGCTGTTCAAAGGTTGCTCATGTTGAGCTTTCTGGCACACACATTCCATGGTATGTTTGGTGCATTTCATAATAGCCAAGTAAATAAACATGATGCTGACGGTAAGCTGCAAAAAATAATCTATTAATGCCACGGTTACAGGGGGCAAGAGCAGAATATTTGTGGTCCATTCTCTGTCCATCATTACTCTTCGTATCGTAAAGAATGACTTCCGGTCGGGTTTACCCAACCAAGCCTCGTTTTCGTTTTCAATATGGCCGCGACGTGAATAAGGCGAAAACTCGAGCTATGAATTCAAGTTCACAGGAGATTGCTCCCGATTTCATTGTGCCTTGTCTGCGGGGGGAAAAACTCTTAACAAAGTAAACTTAAGGCATTTCACGACAAAACAACTCAATACACAGCAATACAATGTCATGCTGGTGTGCCGTGAGATTTTTTTCATATAATACATATATTGTGCTGCGAGAGAAAAAGGTTCGGGAAAAACTGATTTTCACCACTGGCGTTGCACCTACTCTATGGTTATAATACAAAATGGCGCGAACTAGCCAACACCACATGCAAAATAGCTAGCTCTAAAGCTATGACAAAAGAGTATCTATGTGCTTAAAAGAGCCTCCATCATTACAAAACGCAAGCTGTTACTAGACAGGTTTTCACTTTCTATCTCACTCTCTATGTTTCAATAGCGAATACAAAATGCTAACCAATTTTACATATTAAATTATCCAGGTTGGCTAGCTATCGATAGCTAACTTGAACCGTTAACGTTACCTTAGCTAGCTAGCAAGTATGAGATTGAGATTTGAGATTCTTCTGAATGAAGAGTGCGTTACAAAATAAAATGCATTATTATTATTATTATTATTATTATTATTATTATTATTATTAAGTAGCTTACATTAGCTAACGACGAACTGAAGGTTGTCAGTGCAAGCTAGCTAGTAAATGTTAGCCAGAGCCTCATTATGGCTCTGGTGTCAGCTACACTCACATAACGGTCCCCATTCAGCACACCAGCATGATGGTCACAACCTTTACACAACGAGCCTCTCATCGTCAAATACAAATCCCAGGGTATTTACCTTTTTATTTTTGCGAACTCAAGTAAAGTACAAAGACCTAGGGTTAGTTACCTTTAGTCTTCTGCTGTCGTGTGTCTTCTTCTTTTTCTTCGCTGTGTCGTGTGTCTTGTCAAAAATCCGTGGTTACGAGTGCATCTTTCAAAAAGGAATTTTCTATTTGGCCGCGCAAAGATGTTGAAGTAGTGATGTGATTGGTCAATGTTTTAACACATGTTGTGTGCGTCCAATCGTTAGATCAAACAACACACAATTTGTAGAAAACAACACAATATGTGTCTGATTGGTAATAACACAAACATTGTGTTAGCTAACAACACATTTGTTTTAAGAGTGAACTCAGAACGAAGAGAACACAGTCAGTAGTAGCCTAATCTATTAAAGAGTTGCCTAATCTATTAAGAAGGTCATGGATTGGTGGTTTAAGAGAAAATTAAATGAGAAAGCCTCTGACAGACAAGGAGACGGTGCAACGGCGAGATGGTTCAGCCGCAGTGGGCATCATCCCTCCGCGGAGCTGCATTCAAACAGCGTTTTTTCTCCCACTGCGGAGACAGCAAGATGATAATTATATTATGTGTTGTGTGACGTTGGATAATGACAACTCTTTATTATGAAAAGTTGACTACTAGGATGGCTTTATTAATGCCAGTCGGCTAGCCTACTGTTGGTAGGGAATTACTGCATTCGCGTGGTCGGTATGCGCATTGGTTGTGTTGTGTGATACATTGGCGTGTCTGAGTGTGTGATGGGAGTATGAGGCTGTGAGCGAACTATAGTTGGTAACATAACCAAGTCACGCATGGAGCAGGGTTCCAGATGCTTTGCCTAGCGCATCATATCTATAACTAGCCTACCGGTACGTAAAAAAGGAGTGCCCACCCTCGAAAATCGCCGCTAACAATTGTCTGGCGCCAGGTCTGGGTAGAAGGCCTGTTGTTCCGGGGATATACTATTCAGTTAGATGGTCCGCGAGGTTTTTTTTATTGGCTAAGTGGTCCTTGGTCTGAAAAAATTTGAGAAACACTGTTATACAATAACCACTTGTACTTGGTCGTACAGAAGGTGGCGTAGTTGTGCACGCTTTATTGAAGTTTGCCGTGATGCTAACACTGTGTGTTGCACAGAAATGTGTTCCTTTCTTGGACCCATCTATTTTTGTTCCCGTCGTCTACGAGTGCTTCCTGCTTTATTGTCCCCTGCGCCCGTTTTGCAGTGACTGGTTTTTGAGGTATTTCATAGTTTGTCCTGGTGTCTTTCTTCGTAAAATAACAATTTACAGACATGACTCTTGTGATCTGAAATCAAACTGTGAATAGTGCAAAAGGTTACTACAGAGGACCAAAGAGTTTCTCAGGAGTTCTGCTTCTTCCAAACTTGACATGTAGGCCTAATCATGTGGTTGAAAATTGACCAGAACAACAACTGGCAGTAACTGGAGCATATGACGGGAGTACATATTTAATTCAGTGAATGGACTTTTCGGGACTTTTCCTGATTTTAAGATAAAACAATGCAGGGGTTTTCAGTCCAGTTCTGTATGTCTTGCTGTTGCCTCTACTCAGTCTACATTACTGCATACCCTACGCGCCTAACTAAACTCACCAGTAAGACTCTCACATAGGAGGTCATAGGAGGTCACATAGGAGAATGGACACGGGATGATGAAGGCTGATGATGATGTCACTGCAGTGGAAGCGACCTCTGGAACGTCTAATTAATGTTGTCATGTGATTATGAAAGGGCAATATTATTAGTTTGGGTGCCAGTGTTCCTGACCCGCTGGACTCTGGACCCAGTGTGTAATCACGCGCTCACATAATTATCAACAGAGTTCCCATGCTTAATATCTTACATCAACGTGTTCTATTGATGACTATGATTGAGGCATTGGGCTTTTCTCACAATTCACAATGACCAGATACAATTCTTGTGTCTTCTGTGTCTATCTATGTCATTACATAGTTTGACGCAAATGGTTTTCTAAGCAGTGATTATATTCTGTGGGCCTTATTTTTATTCATTACTGCAAGCGTGATTCCTATGGACCATAGTAATTCTCTGGTGAACTAATTCATATACAATGTGGAATAGCATTATTGTTAGGCTAACTCTACTAACAACTCCATCCATATGCAACTCTCTTTGTATGCACATGTTTGAAGTTTTTTTTTTTTAAGGTATTATAAACAGTACATACTTGCATACATCATGTACTCAGGAATATACTTTCTCTAAAGTTGCTAACATCTTTGGTTGTTTTGAAGTTTATTTTTAAATACTTTTAAAACTACATGTTGGATCCGTATGTCATTGTGTTGCAAATGTTGGTTATTCTTATAGATGACAAGAGTTGTATTTTGCTGACTTCTTTTGCAATAAACTGACAAGCGGTTTACGAAGAGTAAGTGCTTGCAGCTTGAGTTAATTTACAATCTGGACTTGTCTCCTTGTCAGTCATGATCGTCTTCAGAGGGGAGTATAGCGTGATATTATGGTACATTCCTAAAACAGTTTGATATCTTACAGTTGCATAAATCACCATAATGTAATAACACACAACAGAAGCATAGTCAATACTCAAGAAATCTTTTTTTCATAATTTAGTCATCGTGTTTATTCAACTCCAGAAAGCACTATTACAGTACAATACAGTATTCCTTTTCCCATGTCATACATCTATTTATATTTATATGCTGTACAAAATGTCTGTATGTACATGTTAAGGTCATTCACTGATGCGGTCACTGGTTTTTAGACACACCTTCGTTGCCTAGGACATTTCATGGTCAGTCCTGACGGGTCACACTCATTGGTGGAGTCTGAATGGATGGGTCTGCCCACTGATATGAAGGAGCTTCATGAGGAGATCCTTGCTGTTTTCTGATTGGCTAAGAGGGGTGTCCTCATCGTCACCATCCAGACAGGATTGGTCAATGGCACAGCCCTCTGAAAAAAGACACAATGTACTTTTTTGAAATCAGACTTTTTAACATACACACACAGTTCACATGTCTAACCTGAATTACAGTTTCAGTGAATGCCAACGTTTTCCATATCTACTGTCCAGCAGTTGAACACATATGACTGTTGTCTTGATAGTTCCACAGGATACAGAGAGCAACTCTACTGTTTCTAACCATCTTCTCCATTCATTTTACATTATTTTCTCATAAGAACATAAGGAATGTAATATGGGCCTGTGTAGGTATTTTGTCTTTGTGAGAGTTGGTATGGATGAAAATGGATGGGTCTCTTCCTCCAAATCGCAGTTCACTTGTAAGTATAGATTATGTCAAGAGAAGGAACATAATAAAAACTTTAGTGTGTGTTATAGCTTGGTAAGAGCCTTGAGTAAGGCTGAGTTGGTGTTGGCCTCCTCACCTGAGTCGCAGCAGATGCCGGGGGCAGCGCAGTGTCCGTCCTCGGCAGAATGTCCTAAGCCAGTGGTTCTCAAAGTGGGGGGCGCGAACACTCTCCAGGGGGGGCGCGATGTCACAGACGGAGAGAAAAAAAAAAAAACGCCGACCTGTCACTGGTTAGTGAAAGCTCCCTGAGTGGCAAAATGCAAGGGGCTGGACTGATCCAAACAAATCAAATACTGTTTTGCTCCTGATCCACCAATCAAAATGGAGTTTTATCATTTGAACGTGAGTTGCACCCAAGCTTCCGAGTATGAAAAAAACCCCGCAGGCATGGTAAGCGCTCACCCTGAGACAACACTCTGCAGAGTTTGTTCAATTTCTCTTGTTTCCTCTATCATTCAGATATGCATTGCTTTATAAACAGTCTTTTTAAAGACTCACTGCTTCCTTAGTAATACCTTACAGCCAGTGCTGTAGTGGTAAAATTAGAGGTGGGTAAACTATGAATTTTGTGATCAGACAGACCTCGACGCGATGCAACACGACGTGAAGCAATGCAACACAAAGCGTTGCGACTCTGTAAGGCTGTCCTGGCTATATTCCATTATGATATCAGTTAAAGTCATATTAAATCAATGACAGTTAATAGATGAGTTTGTAGTTTATTAAATTTCAAGAAAACAGTAAAGAAAAGTATGTGTAGGCCTCACAAAAATGAAGGGGGTGGTGGGGGAAACAAAAGAAAGGACCTCTATAGGACCTAAAAAAACTAAATTAAGGCCTCTGGAAACAGGCCCAGGGTGATACACCTGAAAAGTTTAATATAAAAAGAAACCATGCTGCAATTAAACACTTCCCCTGTTCTTTAACCATTGGAGAAACCTGCCTTGCAGGGGCATGTTCTGGGGTTCATGGCTCTCCTGTGATTCACCAGCCAGGACTTCACATACTGTGCTGGATTGAACAAGCATGTTTTTGTCACATTGAGAACTGACTTGTTTTCAAATAATCTATGTTTCCAGTGTATTTCGCTTACATGCTACTCTACACCTTTCATGACTTCAAATAACGTATTGATTAAGCATATAGGGTGGAACCACTTCGTCAATTACTTTGAACTTGCTGCTTAGTGAGTTGATTGATTACAGTGGGAACCTTATCAGCGGCAACTTTTTAGTAATGTTTCGTAACTCATTACCTCATCAACGTCATACAATTTCCAGTGAAATCACTACATTCCTCGACCGGGTTAGTCATTCCATCGGGGCTATATAAGTGGTCCTGCTAAACTCTTGCTTTCTAGTAGAAGTTCATAATGGCCTTTGCTGGAAAATATCAGCTGGAGTCTCGGGAGAGCTTTGAGCCTTTCATGAAGGCTATTGGTGAGTCATTCTAGCTGCTGTGCTGTGTTTATATTCCAGAAACATGGGAGAAATCACTATATGTTTAATCTGTTAATCTCTTAAATGTGTAGGTCTGCCTGATCTACAGACTCAGAATCGCAGAGACATCAAGAGCGTCTCTGAAGTAGAGCAGAATGGAGATGACTTCAAGGTGACCGTTACCACTGGTACAAAGGTCATGGTGAACACCTTCACGATTGGGCAGGAATGTGAGCTGGACACCCCGACTGGAGAGAAAGTCAAGGTAAGTGTGGCCCTACCTGGATTAACTTGAGTGGGGATGCATCTGTTAAATTATCCCTGAATACTTGTTCTTAACACAAGGCAGTGGTATTAAAAGATCACTGTTGGGCAATTGCTTTGCAGTTGACTTGCAATATGCAGAGGTTTAAATCTTTTTCCTCTTTAAAATTAATTTGATCCTGAGAACTGCGTTCTGTTTTCTCCTGTTATAGACTGTTGTGCACTTGAATGGGAACAAGCTGACCGTTTCATTGAACGGCATTGAGTCTGTCACTGAGGTGTCTGGAGATTACATTTACAATGTGAGTAGAGCCTCTTCCATCAGGTGTTGTAGAGTCACTTATGCTTTTAATGTAGGGCTTAAGTTAACTCTGCGGTATATAATCTGAACAAGCATTCTATGTCCTTTTTTTTCAGACGATGACTTTGGGCGACATTGTATACAAGAGAGTCAGCAAGCGCATCTCATAATTGTGTTTTTGAGGAAAATAAAAAGAAGAAAATCAGTGTGAGCATTGTCATTACTTACTGCTTGCACTTCCTAAGCTCTGCATTTGCATTGTTTGTGTTGCTGCCCTAAAGGTACTCTGACCCTTCCCTTATCAGGTGTGGCTACATCAGGTAGGAAACCTTCTGACAACCTGTACAGCGCTCTTTTTAGATTGGTGCTCTAAAATATTGTAGTGCATGCACTCCAGTGGCCCAACGCAAGTAAGTGTAACTGCCGTTCATAAGGCCAGTTAGAGAGGCCCTTTTCAGGCCTGACTGGAGGTAGCGCCCACAGGTGTGAATTCATTTGGATAGCTTCATGGCTGTTGTCTTAAGGTGTTGCAACAGTCCTCCTTTTCCTGACAATGCCCTGTTGAGTCATTAGGAACTAAAACATAACGTGCAAACATGAGCACTGAAGTCATGAAACTGTTGCAGGTCGTTCCAGCTTCTGTCCCCCAAACCTTGTTTAACCCTAAAATGCCCTTTTCCTCCTAAAGTGTATGGTGCATTACATTGTCACTTTACAACTAAGAAAAAAAGTCACTATTAGTTTATGATCCAATCTAATGGCTATTGGTTCATGCATTAAAAGCTGGGTCACATTGTTTGCAACTGCTGCTTCTGCACAGACGGCCAATGGTTTTAGAGTGGATCCGTGCCTCGTCCAGCCTGGCTCAGCGAGACCAGCTGTTATCCTCAAGTTTATTGTCAAGTACTTGTTGATGCAAACATCATTACCAGTAATGAACTTCATCTCAGAGCCAATTCAACTTTGCATAATTTTAGTCCGTTTTACGTCTTGGCAATGTGATTAGATTTGTCTAAATTCTTAACTGGGTACTACCGTCCATCTCACATTCTGCCAGTCTTTCTTTCCACCCCAGTAGTTCCACCACAACATTTCGCTGTTCAAATGTTTCAAGCCTTCTCAATATTTCAGCACTAGGATAGGTTAACATCAACCCTGCTTAGGATGAATCCTAACCCAAAACTAAACATAGTGACATACTAAATGTAACCATTCAATGGGGCACAGTCTCCGTTGGTATAATGGACTCTGTGTCGGAGTTCTGGCTGCGGGGCATAAGTGGGGCAGATAACTGTGGGTATTGCAGGAAGCCTCCCCTTTCTTTCGCTTACTTTAAATGACTGTGTCTAAGTAAATGTGTGCATCTATTTGTCAGACACTATTTTCCAGATGCTCAATGAAAATGCCCTTCAAGCTCTTATTTTGTTGAGGAAAGAAAAAGAGTGTGTGGTTCAGTTTGTGGTTGCTGCTTTCAAGTGTACCTACATTTATGTAAGCCTATCTGGGGCCTCAGTTGTTTCTCATTTAAAAAAAGCCCATCATTTTAACAGGATGTTTGGAAGCTTCTTCCTATACATTTTTATTTTGGTAAAACGAAAGTGATGACATCACCCCATTCAAAGTGAATGGTGATATTAAAAAACACTTCGTGAAGTCAAACGATGTCCACCTCAGGTAGCTCAGGTAGCTTTGTGTGCTCCAGTGTCAAACAATCAAAACAGACTGCAGCACAGTGAGTCACAGTGTTTTATTAGTTCATTCAAAACCACCTGTTTGGTATTGCCAGTCTTGTTTCCTTTGTAGGTATGTGTAGGTAGGTATGTGAGTGTGTATGTGTTTGTGTGTGTGTGTGTGTGTGTGTGTGTGTGTGTGTGTGTGTGTGAGTGTGTATGTGTTTGTGTCGTATGTGTGTGTATGTGAATGCATTTGTGTGTGTGTGTGTGTGTGAGGGCCTATTTGGCACCCTGGACGAGCTCCTTGACTTGCTCCTTGATTGGCTCAGCCAGTGGCTTTCCGAACAGCGCTGCCTTCCACACGCTCTGATAGGCTTTCTCATTCTGTTTGAACATCTGCAGCTCTGCTTCTGTCTGTGAGCGCATCACCTGCAGGGGGGTCACAAGGGCGAAACAACCCTCTCAGAACATACACTCCTCAAAACATACACTCCTCAAACAGCCTGGTCTCAATCAGCCGTCGTACATATGTATACGAAAATCCTGAAGATACAAATTCGTAACAATACTTACTAAATGTTGGTATGGCATTATTAACCACGCCCATAATACAACGTGAGTCAACGTCTGTCTCCGCCATATTGGATTTTTTTATCTCCCATTCACTCCCATTGTACCAAAATGTTTGTAATAACTTGTGTTCTGCTTCCTGAAATAAAATTTTTCTGTTATATTCTTACAATTTAACATTGATTTCTCATTAAAAATGCAATCATAACATGTTTATTTTACATCGTTTGACTTCACGAAGTGTGTTTAAGATCACCTCTCACTTTGAAAGGGGTGATGTCATCACTTTCGTTTTACCAAAATATGTGTAATTAATTGTGTTCTGCATCATGAAATACTGTTTTTCTGTTATATTCTTACAATTTAACATTGATTTCTCGTTAGAAATGCAATCATAACACGTTTATTTTACATCGTTTGACTTCACGAAGTGTGTTTAATATCATTATTCACTTTAAATGGGGTGACGTCATCAGTGGTTTATTGGACCTTTTTCTGCTTAGATTTTTTTTTAAACTTACCGAGAAGTAGACACTGCACACTGTAAACCTCGTTATTGTAACTGAAGAATACGTCTGAGGGGATTTGCGAGGTGTATGGGCCCATAGACATATATATATATATATATATATATATGTGTGTCTATGTATGGGCCAGCTATGTTAGCTGCATGATTGGTTGTTGACCTGTCAATCTCACTATAAACGTTTCCGTAACCACCATAGACAGACGCCCCATTGACGTGCACGCGTCATAGCCATTTTGGACAGGTGAAGGACTATAACAAGGAGGAGGACGAGCTGTGTGTTTTTCTGAATAAAAATCACTATAGCGTTTACATTTCTCACCCGATTTCACTGAGTCCTTTTTATATTCAGAGGTTTATGGTCTACATGAAGTAGCAGAACAAGTTTTGTCTCCATGTTACTTAGAATCTCGATAGTGAGCTATAATCGCCATGGATACTGTATATACTGTACATACATGCATGTCTATGATAATCGCTGCTAGACGCTCACTGTTTTTCATTCACTTGGAAATGCTGAAAATAAATCTAAACTATTGAAATAGTGCATTTTTAACTACTAATATTTGACCATCTTTGAGAAAAAATTGAACAAAATCTGCTAATTTTATTATTATGACTATGAGGAATAATAATACACAAGAAGCATGTTACGTGGTCATGTGCACTACTATGTCCTTTTTCGATAGGGTTACAGTTTTTTTTCGAGAGGTTAGATATGATATTGATATTGGCTTGATATTGACTTGTGATATTGATATATGCACATAAAAGCATCATCATTCCAACCTCTTCGTCATATGAATGATTCCTTCACTGACCAAGGCTGTTAAACCACGGACTACAATTCAATTAATTTATATAGTGCAAGAACAATACAATTGTCTCCTTAGAGGTGGTAATAGGGGAGGGGAAACAATCAGGAACATGGCAGAAAAAATGGTCAGACCAGGTGAGATCATTGCTGATATTCACCCCCAGGAACCTGAAGCAGCTGAACTTTTCCACTTCAGATCCGTTGATGTGTAGGGGTGCATGCTCCACCTCCTGCCGCCTCCTAAAGTCCACAATCATCTCCTTAGTCTTGCTGATGTTAAGAGTGAGGTTATTATCCAGACACCATGTTGTCAGGGTATCAACCCCCCCTCTGTAGGCTGACTCGTCCCTCTCAGTGATGAGGCCCACAATGGTTGTGTCATAAGCAAACTTAACGATGAGATTGGAACGGTGCGTTGCCGCACGTCATGTGTGAACATCATGTGTGAACAAGGAGAACAGGAGGGGGCTGAGCACACAGCCCTGGGGGGTGCCTGTGTTGGTGGCGGAATATTTCACTTGATTTAGTAAGTAGTGCTACAAATTTTTATCTTCAAGATTTTCGTATACATATGTACGAACAGGTTTTGGAGATCACTTTGCAGCCAGCCAGCCAGCCCAGCAGCCTACATATCAAGCTCAATACTTCATATTTAGATTACATGAGGAAGGCACATTATCACCTGGTAGACAAGGCCTGACAACTTGACAACTATCTGAGAAATCCATCTTGGTCAAAGTAGCTATGTTGAGCTGATGGTGTACCTCTGTCTTTTGGTTTTGGTGAAGTTTATGATCTGGAGTCGAACAGCCCCTGATAGCCACACATTAGCCATAAGATTTCTAAGCATTCTCTTTCACTATGATGGAATGATGTAACTAAATGAAAAGTCTACTTTGTAGAAATGTGATGAAGAGTATGTAATGTTGCAAAACCAATTTCTAAATCAGTTTCCATGCATCTGAACACAATTCAGTGTGAACTTCAACCCTAGGATTACTCACAATTAGTCACTGATGACACAACAAACAGTAATTTAACACCAGACAACAGTTGCATCATACAGATGCTCCTGTTGCTCAACTGGTAGCGCAAGGTGCAAAAAAAAACACAAACATCACGAGTTCAGTTCTTAGGGAGCATAGATACAGAAGAAAATGTGCATCCACAGTGTACTGCTTGATTTGTAGGCATGTCTGCAAAATGAATAAATGGGGACGGTGAATATACCATTAAAATAATACCTGCCTGCACTGATGAGGGTAGTATCATTACAATAGCCATGGTATCCCTGAGCCCCTTGAGCTTGCGTGTGTGTGTGTGTGTGTGTAAGTGTGTGTGTGTGTGTGTGTGTGTGGCTCTGTCCGTGACATTGGTGCCTCCACAGGGAGATTATTAGGCGATAAACGTAACCCCCATGACACTGTCCACCTGGGGCAGCAGGTGTGTGACCTGTTGATCCAATCTCCTCAGGATGTATTTAGCCAGTCCACGGGGTCTCAGGTGTGGCGGAACTAATTGCTTCCCTGGGAATGTCTTAAGTGGATTGATGACCTCTAAAAACATGTTTATCCTTTCACTGACTGACAAAAACAGTCTGGGGCTTATCTCCTTTATCTTTTACGAGACCTCTCTGGCAGCAACCAAAACAGAACAAATAGGTTCTATTTGGATTTGAGAAGCAAATCTGAAAAGCATGCTTGATGCCTTCTTCAAGGACATCCTAGTCTATAGCTATATCCGCTTTGAATGATATCCTCATTCTCTCTCTCCTTTCACCCTCCTTGTAGTTGCTCTGCTATGGCCTAAAACATCACAAATTCACTGACCTCCACATACTCTTCAGATGCTGGAGCGGATCAAATGTGCTTATATGTTTACACTAGAGGTGGCAATTCACAGTCCAAACTGTTTGAGTTACAGGACAATTAGACTGCTACTGTAGCGTAATTCAGTGTTACTTGAGATCCACACAGATGACTTCACAGAATAAAGACAAACGTGTGAGTAGCAGCTCTTTAGTCTGCTCTCACAGACACCCTTTTGGCACCACCGGTGAATTCCAGACACTTTGTGAAACAAGGAATTGAACGCAAAATAGAAGACCAAGTATAAGGTTTTCAGGTAAATAGAGGTTGTTCTGTAATTTTCTTTAAATTCTCCCCAACTTTATTCAAATAAAAGCCATATGATAACCAATCAGTTCAGCGTGTGATGTGTTTAGTGGTTGTTTGGTGTGTGACATCATCATTTACTGCTCACATGTCCAGGAAACATAAACAATATTTGGTGAATAGCATAAGTGACATGTACAGATAAATTATTTCCCAGTCCTGTCACTGCATGTGAAGATCCTTCCAACAGCTTCGACAGTGCAACAAATGAAAGTACTGAATTGCCACAGAATGTCAGTGAAAGCTTTCTTATGAATGGAGTGTGTGTGTGTGTGTGTGTGTGTGTGTCTGTGTGTGTGTGTGTGTGTGTGTGTGTGTGTGTCTGTGTGTGTGTGTGCGTATGTGTGTGTCTGTGTGTGTGTGTGTGTGTGTGTGTCTGTGTGTGTGTGTGTGTGTGTGTGCGTATGTGTGTGTCTGTGTGTGTGTGTGTGTGTGCGTATGTGTGTGTCTGTGTGTGTCTGTGTGTGTGTGTGTGTGTGTGTGTGTGTGTGTGTGTTTATTCTACCTAAAATGGCAAGGCAGCTCCTCCTTCCAGCTTCAGCAATACAGACAATCGTGTGCATGAGTTGGGGCAGGATTACACTTTCAATAAACTGCATTCACTTTTGATGACAAGAGACTGAAAGATGATGCTATTGCTAAAATAAGTGATTGTGTTAAGGATTCAGATCTGTTCTCTATGTCCGTGGTTCTCAACCCTTGGGTTGCGACCCAAATTTGGGTCGCGGGAGTTTCTGAAAGGGTCGCGAGACGAGTTTTAAATGTTAACCTTTTTTCACCAGCCATGCTCCCTCTGTCCATTAGGGAATACCTGCCCCCAGTTCTGACATTAAACTACATAAACCGGCACTAGTTCTGCATGTAGGCCTATCTAACAATAACATGTTCGAACATTCAGCCAATCAATATCGCATATCAGATATTTCAAATGTATCAACATTTAAAACGTCACTGTACTGCGCGAGGATCTACTCTGACATGACCGGAGAATGTCTAGACTGTAGAGTAAACTAGTGTAGGCTAAACAAAAAAAATGGATACATTTCTTAAAGTCAACAGCAAATCTTCGTGTAAACCGAGTACCAGCTCAGATATGTATTCTTCTGAAGAACCAAAGAGGAAATATTTACGGGCCTTCGACTTGGTATTTCTGAAATATGGATTTACGTATTGCGTGAAGAATGGTGAGCACAAGTCGTTGTGTGTGCTATGCAACGAAATACTAGCTAATGAAAGCCTGAAGCCTTCGAAATTGCAGAGACATTTAGAAATAAAGCACGCCAACTATAAAGAGAAAATACTTTTTTAAATACAGTCTTTTATTTTAAACGCATGAGCCAAAACCTCGAGGCGTCCCAAAAGACATATGAACGTGCCATCACTGTTCGGGAATTTAGCAAAAAAGTTGAGAACCACTGCTCTGTCATCATAAATTGTTTAGTCATATAAGGACTTTTATTTTGAATTGAGAAAACCGACTGTTAACTCATTTATCGGTTAGAAAGACAGCATGAAAAGTTCGCGTGTGTGCTTCTCGACAACTCCTTTTTGTTAGTTATTTGCAGGCATTCCCCGTAAGTGTAAACATATTAGTAAATGTTCATGTTTAGTAGTTGCAGTTTGACCTGTGAAATGTCAATAATTAAGATATATTAGTAAATTAGTTTCTGTTAAATGCATACATTTCGGTTGCTAGATACACTGTTAGGAGGCTACATGCCTCGTGCTTGGATCCATCCTGTGCATTTGTACCATTCACATGACTTTGTACTTAATTGTAATTGATGTACGTATCTGTGTCTCAGTTTCAGACCGTTCACATGATAAAACTTAACCCTCGGTACCAAGACTTATTGGGTATGGTGTTTAACTTGCTGGATAGCTGAACGAGGAAACTCAGTGAGGCCAGTAGGCTACACCTACTAAATCCCTGTGAAGCAAACATTGAATATCTTATAGAGTTATTGGTGGCGTAAGTGATGGACAAAGCTTTAAGTCCAACCAATTCTGAAAATCAAGAATGCCTGAAGCTAATTCTGTACCAAGATGCTTTTGAAATCGTCAATCCCATCGGCTCTGCTACGAAAAAACACAAAGTTGTTGCAGTCTATCTTTCTGTGGAAAATGTACCTGTTCATTTGCATTTCAATACTGATCAAATGTGCCTTGTCTAACTGTGAAATGACCTAAACACTTTGGAAGTGCTACAGTTTTATCTGATATGTTATCAGATTTTAATGATTTGGAAGAAAATAGAATTACTATACATGGTGAAACAGTCAAGGAGGCTATTGCTGGTGATTCATTTGGGCTCACACAGCATTGGTGGGTTTACTGAAAACTTTAGTCATTCTCAGTACTTTTGCAGGTACTGTGAAATCATACGAAGGGAGTTTCAGAGTGATGATCCAAATGTTTGCGGTCTACAGCGCAACGCTGAAAGTTACGATCCTGCTGTTGGTGATCTACTCTACAAGCTGGAGTCAGTCACGGCATCAAAGGAATGAAGGTAAACTCTGTTTCCAATGCTTTGAAATATTTTCATGTATGCCAACCTGGTCTCCCACCTTGTCATATTTGAGGGTGTCTTGGAATATGATGTTGCACTCTACTTGAAGTATTTCATTAAGAAAAAAAAAAGGTTAACATACTCAGATTTGAACCGGTGCATCAAGCAATTCAAGTACAAAGGATCTGATACTAACAAATCCTCAACTCTGAGGTGCCCAGACTTTCCGGTCAGGCCATTCAGAAGTGGAATTGCTTGAGGTTGCTGCCTGGTGACAAAGTGTGTAACTGGTGACCAAGTGCAAAATCCAGAAGATGTGTAGCAGTTAACTCTCAAGCTTAAATATATTGTTTGGTTGTCACACATATATGATATCAAGACATCAAAGAGATGTTGCTGCTTCTGCTACAGAGGACTCATGCCTGGCAGGACAGGTGCAGATGGACCAAGTTCCCTTGACCCCCACTATTCTTGTGTGTGGTAAGTTAACTTTTGTAGTCCCTAAAATCACTTGTCACAGGTCGATCTTGAGATCTAGCCCTCTGAACAGCTTTCACAACTACTGCAGAGGCTTTTGGGCGGGGGAGATGCTCCCTTCTTTCGATGTATCGAGTTACAAGTGCCTTTTCCAGCTGCTCCAGGAACACCCTCCTCTTGTTGTGCTTACGAGGCATCCAGGTAGGGTTGACCTCTCACCATATCACAAAGGCATTGTAGGAGGAAACATCAGTCTTCCTTCTGCAGCTGTACGTTTCATTCACCCTATCTACCCACATCCCCTGGTTCTTCTCTGGGACTCCACTTGTCGGCTTCCCGTTGTAGACTTGCATCTTCCAAACGTAGCTGGAATTGGCGTCGCAGGCCACCCATGACTTGATCCTATATTTTGCTGGCTTGCTGGGCATATACTGCGGGAAAGGACAACGAGCTTTGGACAGAACAGATTCGCATCAGTAATTAGTATCCGTGTCACAGAAATCAATAGTGAAAATCACTTACAGTGGGGAAAATAAGTATTTGAACCCCTGCCGATTTCGCAAGTTTGGCCACTTGCAAAGAAATGTGTGATCTATAATTGTAATGGTAAGTGTATTTTAACAGTGAGAAATAGAATATCAACAAACAAATCCAGAAAACTGCATTTTATAACATTTATGACTTTATTTGTATTTGATGCAGAAAATACAATATATTGTATTATTATATTCTATATTATATTTATTTAATATCCTAATATCCACAGACTGTGGTTTCAAACCGCCAGATTGATAACAACAAGGAGATGTTCACGGCTATGCAAATGAAATTGGATCGAATTGAAGACCTGCTACAAAAAGTTCTTACAAAAATGGGATAAAAGGTCTCAAGAGTAGAGGCGCAAATTGAATGCAGCTACTTGCAAGACCAAACAATCCCAATCTTTTCTGCTTTCGGCTCCCTCAACCGGAACGGGCCTTGGCCAAGCCCGTTGCTGGAAAAACAACTCCCCTGAAGATTGCTGCAGTGAGACTCTCTCTCATTCCCTTCCCCCTTTCCACAGACACCTGTGGATTGTTGTCTCTGTCCAGGACCCTTTCAAGGCTGTCTCCATGGCAACGACAATCTTGCGAACTGAGAATCTGTCTGATTGTGGCCTGGGGGAAGGAACAACCCAGGCCTACTCATACATGAACTTTGACATACATACATGAACTTTGCATACATATACACGTACATACTACACACAGATATGCATCCACTCCCCCACCCCCCATCCCACGCCTTCGCCTCGTCTGCTTCGTACCCCCCAGTATGACAAGACAGGGTCTGTGACTGGCGCCTCAACGGGCTGCTGGGCCAGCTGGCTGCTTGTCTGTGCTGGCTTACCTTCTCCCCCCCACTGGCTGGGCTTAGATCACCCAGTCTTTGGCTTCAAACTGTGCTTCTTCCAACCTTGCAAAACTTCCATCTTTGCCTCGGACGTCAGAAATCCACCACGTGGTTATCTCTGCTGAACGCTAAACTTCTGTCTATATAAACCTTGTGCGATGTGTTTATGATTGCTTCACTTTCAGCCTTGTGCTGGGAGTGAGCCCGATTGCAATTGTTGTTTGTCTAATAAATATACTTATATGCAGCTCCGGAGTCCTGAGGTAACTAGGGTGAATTTTCACCTATCAAGTAGCCTAGTGTAAGTGCAGGTGGATTTGCTTAGCACTGTGGTTGACCTTAAGTCCTTATGAATTCAGATTCACAACTTTCCTTGACCGTTTTCCATCGAGGTCAAGGAAAACAAGTTAGGAAAAACCGATAGGACGAACTAACTGACCACAGCCCAAGTCTGTGGAGGCACTTGGTATATGGACAAGGGGCCTCTTCCTGAGGTGGTGCAAAACAATCCATCTTTTTACCACTAGGGGTACTGTAACAAGCCAAAAAACACACTTTTCCTAAGAACTTTTGATGCTTTGGCCTTGTCATGGCAAAAGGTGTCCGGGCACCGTCATAATGGCTTTCGAACGACTCTTGAGTGACAGTTGCTATACGAACGCTAGCATTACGTAACCCGGACACCTTTAGGCTATCAGTCAGTGAGCCTCAAGAGTCGTTCGAAAGCCATCAGCTACTTTTTAGTCGCTTAATATTGTGCCTAAACGGACACTACGTAATCCGGACGTCTTTTCGCTATCAGTCAGTGAGTCTCAAGAGTCGTTCGAAAGCCATCAGCTACTTTTTAAGTCGCTTAATATTGTTTATAATTGTTTGCAGCACCTTTAACTATAGAGGACAACGGTGGAATTGCTAATCGCTAACGAGATGCTAGCGGCTAAACCTATGTGCTTACTTACAGGAGACCGGCAGCCAATATTAAGCGACTAAAAAGTATCTGATTGCTTTCGAACCACTCTTGAGACTATCTGACTGATAGCCAAAAAGTGTCCAGGTTACGTAGTGTCCTTTTAGGCACAATATTAAGAGACTAAGCTGTAGTTTTAGCTACACCTGCCTGCCGGTATCCTGTAAGTTAGCAAATTTCAACAGGTTTCACCGCTAGCATCTCGTTAGCGATTAGCAATTACTCCGTTGTGCTCTATAGTTAAAGGTGCTGCAAACAATTCCCTGTTTTGTGAAAATGTAATTGTGGGTGCCGTCAGATATGTCTAATAATCACAACCAGGGGCGTCGTTAGGCCTATTTTAGGGGGGCTGAAGCCCCCCTAAAATGTTCTTCAGCCCCCCCAAATCATTTGGCATTATTGGCTTAAATTAATTAAACTATTGTTTCTCACACGGACAAGTTAATTATAACTCTAACATGCTACTTATATGCGTGCGTTCTGGTTTGTATGTTTACTCCCCCTTCAAATTATACTCCAATAGCCTTTCATCATACTTTACGATATAAACCCCGGACACTAGTACCGTCTCTCGTCAACGACAGCCAGTATTATAGACAAGGAGTTCAAAGTAATTATGCACGGAGTGAAATTGTAAGTACAAGAAGTTATAGAATGTGGCTATCTGTAGTTGTTAACGAGTGTTACCTGCTTTAGGTTTACTTGATATGAGGCAAATGAAAGCGAATATTGTAGTGGGCTATGTTAAAACTAAGCTAGCTTGCTACTTTGTTAGAAACTGTCACCAGTTAGCAAGAGTGTGAACGAGCGAATTCGAAATACAAGAAATAACTATCGACATCTCTCTATTCTTTGCATTGATATATCTCTCTAGTATTTCAAAACAATATTATCAGTCCCTATAGAATGTTGTTATTTATAATCAGTTAATGCTAGTGAAAACTAAATGTCATAGTGTCCCTCATAACGCTATTGTACCGGTATATCATCCAATTCATTGACCAGATGGATATAAGAAGATTCTTTAGGAGAGGTGGTAGCTCCGCCCAGTCAGATGAGAGAGAGAAGCAGGAGATTGACAGGGCTGAAGGAGCCGGTGTGATGGAGGTTAGTGGTCTACAGGTCTAGAAGGAAATGAGTGGAGTTTTTTTAATTTTCTTCTACTGTGGTAGAAATGTATAGGCATTTGTTGTCAGGCCTAGGCTACTCCAAGGGTTAGCCTAAACTAGATTATTACATGATATTTTTATGCCAAGTCATAAAATTGGCTTCTGGATTTCGATCAGTTAATGTTTCAATGTTTGAACTTATCTTAAAGGGTCATGCAGAAGGAGAGGCTGAGGCAGAGAGTCAGAGAGAGGAAGAGACAGACCAAGCAGCTGCAGCAACTAATGATTTAGGTGAAAAAGACACAGGGCCCAGACAGGTTAAGCTGAAGAGCTACCCACAGGACAGCTTTGGTGCTCAGAACAGGTCATTTCACCACAGCTGGTATATTTGTGTTGTCAAATTTCACTATGACCCTGTCATTCTGTCTCTTGTGTTATACTGAATGCAAGCAAAACTACAGAGCAAAATCACACTCTTTCTGATTAAACCAATCTATGAACTGTCTGAAACAATGGATATCCGCGGCCCCAAATGGGCCTTTAAAAAAAAATTTGCAGCGCGCAAACATGCCACTCCCCTTGCGGCTAAGCCCCCCCTTTCTTTGAATCCTAGAAACGCCCCTGATCACAACACATTAAGGACTTTTTTTAGAGGAACACAACAAAGGAATTGCTAATCGCTAACAAAATGCTAGCGCAAATTACTTTGATACTATTACAAACCAGCGAGTCAACAACTTTCCTAACACAGTCAAACATCAAGCACATGGTTGTTTTGCTTGGTTTATTGCAGGTAAAATACAGACAAGCTGGTCTCAGGTAGAGAAGTATAATGCGAGATGCTCTGGGGTAAATAGCGTTATTGAGGTATTTAATGCAGCGCAAGTCTGTCACTTCGGAAAAAGTGTCCGGGTTACGTAATGCTAGCGTTGGTCAGGCAACAGTCACTCAAGAGTCGTTCGAAAGCCAATATTACATCACCCGGACCCCTTTTGGCACCTGGACACCTTTTGCCATGACAGCCTAATAAAGTGGTTATGTCTGGTGACATCTCGGAAGATCCCAAAAAGGGACATGACAGCCTATCACAGGGGTACTCAATAGGCGGACTCCGGACCCAGACTCAATCAAATTTGGACCGAATCCTAAATCAACATTTTAATTTAATCATGATCCAAGCAAGTTTTCATTGGTTCGTGATTTCGTGCTATATATTTTTTTCCTACTCGATGTGGTTTCTATCTTCCGTGTCCAATCCAGAGGTCCAATCAGGAGCTGTAATAACAACATCACTATGACAACTCACTCACTCAATATTGGCCGCGAGCTCTGTGGGTCACGCAGGTTGTGGTGTCAATGGCAACAACGCGGGCAGATTGATTTGTGAATGGTATCTGTTTCTCAGCAAACGAAAATCATAGCGTGCTCTAAACCTGACAAAAAACGTGAATTTAAGACAGAGTGGACTGACAAGTATGCATTTGTGCTGCCTGTGGTGAGCACAACACTGATGTGTTTAATCTGCAACGAGACGGTTGCCTTTGACAAAAGTGGAAACGTCACTATGAAACAAAGCATGCACACTTCAAACAAAATTACCCCCAGAACTCTGAGGTAAGGGCCCGAAAAATAAACCAACTGCAATCATCATACCAAGCAACATGCAGTGTAATAGTTAAATCAGCCACACAATGAATATGGTGAAAAACTAATACAGGAGCACACTCACTAATGAACACTTACATCAGTGCCTCCGCCTGGCCTTCACACCTTTTATGCCCAAGCTTAAAGCACAAAAAAGGTGTCACCTTTCACACAAATAAGGCCACACATCATCTTTTGTGCATAGTTCAAGCGTTTCTGTTGGAGTTATGTTTTTGGATTTTGACCGTCACTGTTCCGGACCCTTGACTGAATGGAAATTTGCAGAGTGGACCTTTTGGGTTTCTAATTGAGTACCCCTGGCCTATCATGTCAACTAAAATTAAAAACCTTTAAAAGTTTTCACTGGCCACAGACCTTGTCGAATCTTCACCAAATTTAGCCCAAATCATCTTCAGAAAAAGCCTCAAAAGTTATCAGACTGATTTTTTTGGTTTGAAAACTATTCATCCTTTACAGCTAACAAATCTGGCAGCAAAGCCGTCAACCAGGAAATGATCTTGCCCAATCTATGGTAAATTGACATGAAAATTTCTGTGGGTGCTTGCAGCAATGCCCTTGCCATCAAGTTTCCATGGCAAGAAGTGACTGCATGTGTGTTAGAAATAGATTGTTAAAATTTGAATCCACTATATTTTCGCAGAGGTAAACTATACTCAAGTCACGTAAATAGCAACAAAAAGATTTACATGTACTTCATTTAAATACCATGAAATATGGTATCATGTTGTATACAGCCAGTATATTATACTCTACAACTCTTATACACCAGATGGCACTTTGAATGCATTTCAGTCATGGGTTAGTTGTGATTGGCTCTCTCAGTGTACAGGGAGCCCTTTTGCATATCGCCTTTGGAAATATAAGAGCTATGTTTCCAACTGTCACCAAATAGTGTTCTGTTCAGTGTGCCACACTAAACCATATATGCACCTGAGCTTGGGTAACTATTATATTTACAGCTATTTAACGTGTCTTTTCTATACTTTTCATTTTCCAGAAAACAAAAGATTTAAAGTTTGTATTGGCAGATGGTATTGATGCTGTTATACATGGGAAGGGGTGTTGTAGAATGTTACAAACCATTTTGCTGAGTTGCTCATGATATGAGTGCATTACATTTGTCATTTCTCTCATCAAATATTTGCAGAGTACCATGGACAACATAACTTCTGAAACAACTTTCATTCTGAAGATGTATGAAAAGATGGACCATCAGAAATATTTATATTTCACTGTTTTTCTTCTACCGTACATTTTAACCATTGCCTTGAATACACTTTTAATTGTAGTTGTTTATAAGGAACGAGCCCTGCATGAACCAATGTATATTTTCATTTGCAATTTATCATTTAATGGAATATACGGAAGCACAGCTTTGTTGCCACATATTATGACTAAGCTTGCTACACAGTCATACACGATCTCTCTGGTAAACTGCCTCATTCAGGTATTTTGTATACACACTTCTGGTATTGTTGAACTGATGACGCTGGCTATAATGGGATACGACAGATATGCTGCCATATGCACCCCATTACACTATCATGCCAATATGTCTCTAAGAAAGGTTAAAATTCTCATTGCAGTAGCCTGGCTTTTTCCTCTTTGTTCTTTCCCACTATATTTAGCACTGACAATCCAGCTGTCCTTCTGCAACAATGTAATTCGTAAAACCCACTGTACTAATTTTGATCTAGTTAAACTTTCCTGCACTAGTACTTTGATAAATAACATTGTTGGACTCCTAACAATGGGTGTTTATATGTTCCCTCAGCTCTTTGTGATTTTGTTTTCATATGTTAAGATCCTTAGAATCTGCAGAAAAGCATCCAAGGAGTGTCAAAACAAAGCACTTCAAACATGCATACCACATGTGTTGATTGTTATGAACTTTTTTTTTGGTTCTTGTTTTGAATTTATTAGTGCCCGCATGACAGACAACCAAGTACCATTTGGTGTATCAGTATTTATGTCTCTGTATTTCTTGATTTTGCAACCACTCTTTGATCCTATAATATATGGTATGAGCACACTTAAATTGTATATTGTTAAGTTTCTTCAAAAGAGGAAACTGTCACCGGTATTGTAAGAGATAATGTCATGTTTTCCATTTTATTGTTTTAAAAGTCATATCTGCATACAAAATATTTTTTTTTTTGTGATAGTACTGTAAGTTGTGTTTCATTCTCTCTTTAATGTTAGAATAATGCACCGAACAGACTGAATAGCAATATTGGACATCCAGTACTACAACATGGCATATATGTAATATATCCAAATGGGGAAATCAGATAACAATTTCTGTATTTTATCATTTAATAAATCTTAAATTAATCTGCCTCTGAGAAAAAGTCTTATATTATCTTCTTCAAGTAATATCCTTTTGAAGAATCTGTTGGAAAACTCTGTAACATATATAAACTAACATATATTATGTAGTTTTGAACTGCTTGACAGCTTAATGTGGTTGATAGACAACATATGCTGGGGACAGTGTTCATGTATAATTATCTGTGATCTGTAGCTGAGTAAAGTGGTATCCTTCATTTCAATGGCACGATGAATCCGACATAAATGTTATACATTCATGAACATAACAAACTTATAGCTTTATAGCTATCACATTTAAATCAATACAAACATATTTATTTGGTTAAAAAAGCATAAACATACATTATATTTATATAAAATAAACTGTAATCAACAGGGGCTTTTATCAGACTTCTACTTCACCCACTAACTGGATTACTGCCATTACTGCCTGCCCAGCTCCTGACTGCTGCCTTCTGATTTCATGACCAATCTTTCTTTGCTTACCTCCATACCAGTTGCCAGTAGATGGCGACATCATAAAATACAAAATAAGTTCAAGTTGTCAGCTACTGTATGTCTCATGGCTGTGAAAAAAAAGAGTGCCATCAGAAATGCTTGTTTTGACATTTTACTTGAATTATATCAGATACTATGCACTACAATCTGGCTGCAGTAACAGTTGTTGTAACTGTTGGTCATTGAATGAAAACAGTTTTGAAAAGTTTTCCAAATAAATGCATAACATGACCTATTCAACCATGACGAGGGCCTGCACACGAACACAGAAATAAAACACAGTGGCAGTTGTTGTAACTCTTGGTCAAATCCAAATCGGATATAGAGAATTCAGGAATATAGGTATACAGTTGATAGTTCAGGAAAATAACCAATATATTAGGCCTATATTCAGTAAATACGTTTTAATATTTCCCCTTACTATTAAAATCTTAATAGAAAAGGTTGATTGATAGAAAATGACAAATCCGTTTTATTAAGCCTATACGGATTTTTCAAATTCATGTAGGTGTCTTTCAGTGATAAACTTGTACACTTTAGTACATGCATAACACACCAGAAAATAATTAGTTTTGTCAGGATAGTCTTTGCTCGACAAGTTTAGGGATCACCCGGTTTGCATAATAAGACGTCATACTATGGTGCTGATTATGACGTCCAACGGTTACACGCAACTTTAGCTATGAATTCAAGGCCATTTGAGAAGTTGTACAGATCGCGTAGATCAGTGCAGTTGTTGTAATATCCTTTGAGTGTAGTGCAGTTATTTCAATTTCTGTTGTGATTTCTGTAATAACAAAAACAAAAAACACTAGTTTTGCTCTTCAGACTCTGAGTTAAATTCATAGGATCAGCGATCGGTCTGAATCGGTTTCACCTGCTGGACATTCCCTGTGGAAGCATGTCTACCTGTTCCGTTCAAGACCTGGCATCACTCAGTACATTCAGGGCCGGATTAAGACATTTTGAGGCCTGGGGCTAAGTACCAGGATGAAGCCCCTATTTCCCCCCGACGCACATCAAGACACGCACACAAACCCACGCCAGGTGCACTGACACACCAGAACCACTCTATAGATATGATCAGTTTAAAGTCCACAGAACCACTCTATAAATATGATCAGTTTAAAGTCCACAGAACCACTCTATAAATATGATCAGTTTAAAGTCCACAGAACCACTCTATAAATATGATCAGTTTAAAGGACAACATGTATGTGTGTAGTAGTGCAGTACTGTAGACAATAGTAAACCAATAATGTAAATGTGTACATATTTCCATTTATTCAAAAGCAAAAACAAGGCTAACTAGCCAGGGAATGACCATTATAGGTTACTCAAAAACCCAAACACAAGAAGGCAGACAGTCAGATATACAGTGCAACATCTCCAGGGTGGAAAGCATTTGAATTAGCTTACAAGCTATTTAAAAATCTATTTTACAATAATCAAGCCAGGTTGAGTGTTGGCAGCCGCGGCCTAACATAGAACAAACATGTGACTCACCATCAGTGATATTAAAAGGCCCGTTTTCTGCTCTATCAATGCAAACTCATCAATGAGCTCTTCAAAGTCCAGTTGGCGCAGTACTGTATGTCATGCTCTATTGACATTAAAGTCAAATTGTTCAGTCTGTCCTCGCACATTGATGTCCTCAGTCTATGCCTAATAATTCCTAATTTGGAGAATGACCTCTCCCCACTGGCATTACTAACGGGCAATGTAAGGTAAATCCTCAGCGCTATGTCCACATTTGGGTAAACACTTTGGAGATGCCTCTCCCATATTAATGAAAGTAGGTTTCACTGTGTTGTTGGGTCAGTGAGAGCAACTCGGGAGAAATTCATAAACTGCGCTAGTTCGTCTGGAAAGTCATCCGCTAGATCTGCGTTGTATAAATCCAAAGTATTTGCAGGTTTCTTTACAAACTGCATGCCGCTGTTGTAATGCATTTATAAGCAACTGTTGCCCGGGTTCTTCACCAATCAAAGCTTTATGGAAGAGAGCCACTGTTGAAGAAAACTCATATCAAATATCGACTAGAGTTCGCCCAAAGGCATGTGGGAGACTCCGTGGTCAAGTGGACGAAGGATCTGTGGTCTGATTTGACCAAAGTGGAGCTTTTTTTCAACAGTGGCTCTCTTCCATGAAGCTTTGATTGGTGAAGAACCCGGGCAACAGTTGTTGTATGCAGAGTCTCTCCCACATCAGCTGCTGAAGCTTGAAACTCCTTCAGAGTAGTCATAGGTGTCTTGGTGGCCTCTCTTACTAGTATCCTTCTTGCACGGTCACTCAGTTTGTGAGGACGGCCTGCTCTAGCCAGATTTACACATCCAGCCATATTCCTTCCATTTCTTGATGGATTTAACCAGGGCATGTTTAGTGCCTTGGACATTTTTTGTACCCTTCCCCTGACTTATACTTTTCAATAACCTCTTCTCTGAGTTGCTTGGAGTGATCTGGTCTTCATGGTGTAATGGTAGCCAGGAATACTGATTACTGATTACTGACCAGTGAATGGACCTTCCAGACACAGGTGTCGTTATACTACAATCCCTTGACACATTCACTGCACACTGATCCCCATTTCACTAATTGTGAGACTTCTAGCACCAATTGGCTGGACCTCTGTTGAATTAGGTCAGTCACTTTAAAGGGGGTGAATACTCATGGAATCATGTGAGGGACCGGGCGGTCACCCCACGTAGTTTTGGGAGAGGTCGCGACTGGACTTGGTGGTGTAGTTGGGAAGAAGGGTGCAGAAGATGGTGGTTTTGATATAAAATATATATATATATTTATTTACAGGGGGGGACTGTCAACCCCAACACAGTGCACACAACATAAACACATGTAAATCAAACAGATAACAGATACCGGCCGTACTCACCCGGGACTGAAGTAACCTGGCACCCTAGGCACCTGCTTGGCCGATTAGGCCCAAATATCGGCACCCTCTCAAGGCCCAAGCCAGGCCCAAACTAGGCCCAGGCACTCAGCCCGAAGCTAAGTACATAGCTAGCCGTACCAACTAAACCAAACAAAACAAGCACACAAAAACAGGCACAATATACAAGACACAAAGACAAAGCACAAAGACACCGTGTCCACACAACTAGACACCAAAAACACTTCCTTCACTCCGGTAAACAGGGAAGTGTTTTTGTCTTACTACCTCTGTCCGTGCTCTCATGCCTCTCATAGACAGTCTCTCTCTCTCTCTACACATAAGGCACCCTTTAAATAGGGCACAGCCACTTGGGCTTAATTATATCCAACATTTGACTCAGGTGAGCCAGGACCCAACCATTATGGGGGTGGAGTCCAACAGTCTTAAAGGGCACCATCCCTTTTTTGGCCACGGTGAGGAGGGGGAGAATTCACCTTCTCACAAATCACTTATTTTTCATTACATATTTTTATTTAATTGACATAACTGTGTAAAAATCTGTTTTCACTTTGACATTAAAGAGGTCTTTTTGTGATTTTTTTTGTCAAAATTCCAACTTATATTGACCATGATTGATTTATAAAAGCAATAAAAGGGTAAAACATCCAAGGGGGTGAAAACGTATGCAAGGCACTGTATATTTTGATTAGACCTGGCAATATAGACAACTCTGACCAGGACCTGAGATGGGACGGATTCGAACAAGAAGAGAATACCAGTAAACTCAGGATTCCCAATGAAACGTCTGCTAACAGCACATATGGTGTGTGGCATGCTCTTACCCCGCAGGAAAAACATTCATTAATGGACTCAATCCCATGCTTAAAACCAAACGACCCCAATGGTTTTTATGATTATGTCAGACACTTATTATGAAGATCACTAGACAGACCCTCCAGGAAGTTGCGATGTTGCGATCGCACCAATTCACTCGAATTCAGCGATTCCCCGCGAATTCAGCGCAACGTTGCAATTTTAACACATCACCGCAACTTTCCCGCAAATTTGACAAATCATTGTCATCTCCCACAACTTTCTCCCTCCCCCGGCTACACCAGAGGTGGAAACGGAACTCAGCCCATGTCCTCCGATAATTCAGAAATAGATCTAGCTTCAATTTTTATAATTTTCTGCAAGGTGTGCATGGACCTTTCTACATAGAGTCTGGTAATACATCTATGAAATGTAATGAAAATTATATATTTTGCTGTGAATAATAAAGGAAGCAATGAATCCGATTATTTCCCAAACCCTCTAGAGCTGTTGCCATGGAGATTTAACATTACTTTCTGCTGATAAGGTAGCAGCGAGTGTTTAAGAATGGATAACTTGAAATTGGACGACTTTAAATTAATATATGAAATTGAACAACATAAACACCTATATGGATAAAACAAATTAACAAGGATAGCAAAACAGATTGATCAGCATAGAATGAGAACGGCAGAAACGCAGGAAGGACGTCAGACAGACAGATCAGTGACACAGGCTGTTTTTTTCCCCAGTTATATGTGAAGGCTGAAACATTCATAACATAGTATTCAGTCTTCAGTCTCCTTTTGTAATACCAACAGGTGCACTTCGTTGTGGATAAGTAAAGCCTATGTACTGTTCCCGCTACGTGTTTTACACCACCAGTGCGTTAGCTAACATAGGTAAACAGTCAGCCAAACTAGATTACACAAGCCAGGTGGCGAGCGCCTTGCTCCTTTATTGATGATCAGGTGAAATTTATGAGTGAAACTGTAATACAGAAAATACTGAGAAGGTATACTAAACACAGCAAGTTACTATTATACTCGTTACATCAAGAATCAGAGCAACAACAGATTACAGCACAGCTGGCTAACAAGTGCTAGCGTTAGCCATTAACGGAATTATGAATGAATAACGGTCATATCGCTATATTACTAATAATGAACACAGTTCATGGTAATTAAATTTAGGTCACTTAAACATGTTTATCACAGTATGAAACAGTCAAACACGTAGTCATTGTTTTCGAGGGTGTGAGGGAAAGCATAACACAAGGTTTACTATGAGCATACCGTCCGACACAAGTTTTACTATGAGCATACCGTCCGTAACTAGCATGTGTTTCTAGATAACTGTCTAACAGCTGTTGCCATTCTCACGAGACGAACATTTTAATGATGTCAAAGTAAAAGTCCAATACTATACTGTTTTCGTTTCTATAACAACAATACAAGCAATATACATTTTCTGACCTAAATAAGCAGAGGGCAGAACAGCCTATTTTGCTACATTTTTGTAGTCCTGGTAATCTTTAGTTTGGCATGTTGGTAAGGTTATTTAGGGGACCATTTATCAATAGTTTTGTTCTTTAATGAATGTTTGTTTATTAATTACTTATTTTTCAACCAATAACTCAATTACAAAGAGGGAAATTCGCAACTTTTTATCGCACATTTCACTTACTCCCGCAATTTCATCGCAACAAACACCTAAAAAACCCCGCAACTTTCATCGCAACTTTTTGGAAAAGCTCCCGCGAAATCAGGAATTTTAGGCCGCAACTATCACAAAAAAGGCCCGCGAAATCCTGGGGGGACTGACTAGAGGCACTACTTTGAGGTGAAGGGAGACTGGTCTGTGACTCTGGACTCTGATGTAATGATTCACACCGCTGTTTCAGGTCTGAATTCTGATCTAAAGACTCTTTACTTTAACACTCTGCCCCCCATCAACAGTAGGATTCACTTCAAACAGCGGGACCAGCGAGTTCAGTTGATATCAGCTTAACTGAGAAAAAGGGACTACCAAAAGGTGTTCGCCAAATGCATAGCTGCGGTTGATGGTGCCACAGATTACGCAAATTTCACGTTCCCTGCTGCCAGGCTGACTCCCACAGGTAACACAACCCGTGGCGCCCCACCGCCAAGGGGAACAATGCTTTGGATGCCTAAAGGAAGGGCACTGGGTTGAAGAATGTCCAAGCAGGACATAAGCACGGTCATAAGGGGAATACACACCATAGACGGAGCAATAGCAAGGACGCCATGGCTTATGGAACAAATGCGCAAATTCTTTGCTACTCTGAAGGGCAAAGATCAGTCAGCATAGGAATGAGTGGCCTCTGCTTCGCATGTAATCTTAGATCAGGGTATATACAGCAATCCTTAAGTTAAATGTAATACCTTTTTAAAACCTTTTTTTACTACCTTCTGAATTTTTTTAAAACCATCACGACACTGAGTTGCAAGTGTTAATCGGCGACCTTTCTAACGTTTACGGAGATTTTGACATATATAACACTATACACAACATAATAGATTTAGAGACTCACTGATGTTGACCACATATTGCACACAGTCAGCATAGTAATTAGTGGCCTCTGCTTCGCATGTAATCTTAGACGCCTGCCCCCATATTCCAGCTTTCCTCAGAGGTCAGGAGAGCATC
Organism: Clupea harengus; assembly: GCF_900700415.2. Lineage (NCBI taxonomy): Eukaryota > Metazoa > Chordata > Actinopteri > Clupeiformes > Clupeidae > Clupea > Clupea harengus. Next base: position 25,736,416 of record NC_045168.1, read on the forward strand.
GTTCTCATGGATACCAGGACCCAGTTAGTGTTTCATGTAAACCCCCACCCACTATTGATGGGACACTCCATTTTACCGCATTTAATGGACAGGTCACAGCATACAGAAAATGGACTGACTGATTCCTCCTAGACAGTAGAACGTTCTCCCCTGGACCATCTCAGATCTGTTATGTAGGACAAGGTGTTAATATCCCTTTCTGCATACTCGAAACTCTGTGGGTTGGTCGAATGATTGATGGCATCCTATGGGTTATCAAGTGGGCGCCCTCCTTCTTCGATGTTTCGCTGATTGACCCACGACACCTCCAGAGGGTTCAGCAGTGAGATCCGGCGTCCCGGGCTCACTCCCTAGATGCCATCACTTATCCGACAGAGTACTTCCTCTTTATCCACAGCCACTGACTTCAGCAGCCCTGGAAAGGTCCTTGACTGCCTGCCTGTGGGCCTTCCCCCGCACTCCCATCTCTCGGAGAAGCCTGGTGATGTTGAGGTGGCTACAAATCCTCTGCAGCCTACTTCAACTGGGCAGACCTTAGCTTTCCAGCCTTGTTGTTGTGCATCTGCTGCAAGCTCTGCATACCTTAGCTTCTTGCGCTCGTAGGCCTCCTCCATCGCACTCTCCCAGGGGACCGTGAGCTCGACGATATACACCTGCTTGAGTGAGGCCGACCAAAGCACAAGGTCTGGTCGTAGATTTGTTGTTGCTATTTCTGCTGGAAAGCGGAGCTTCTGGCCTAGGTCTACTTTTATCACACAGGAGCGTGGTAGGACGGGACATTGTGATCGCACAGATTTTTTCCCCTCTCTCTTTGATATTGATATCAGCTCAAGCTTACTTTTTCATTAGATCTCAGGTTTAAAGACATTACATTTTCTTTTGGTGTTGGATCCAACATAGAGTGATTATTTGGATATTTCATGTGTATTGTATGGAAAAGTTGTTCTTGATTATCTGCATTGAATAGCATATGCCACCTGTTTTATTAGTGGTTGTTCTGCCCATAATATGTTTTATGTGTTTTGGTGATTGAAGTTGAATTGTTTGTATAGGACTTTTATTTTGAATAGGACTTTTGTTTTGACGCCCACGAGATCGGGAGGCAATGGAAGTTTGGAGCACACGGGCACCGTTCACATGGCAACACTCAACTGTCACAGCAAACTCAACTTTAACGTGTTTTTAACTTTGAATCTCATAGAAAGCAATGACTAAGTTTTACATGATCGCAATATGTATGTTATTTAATTACAATGAGTTGTGATAACTTTGATGATAAATAGTATATAATATGATTAAATAGTCAAATAAATCGCTGCAACTGTACTGTTGTTTACGTTAGCATGTTAGCTAATTAATGTTAATGTTAATTATAGCTAATTATAATGTTATGTTGTATTTTATAATTCAGCACTTTTTCCACTTTGTTTTTATTCCTAGTTTTACTCCATTCAATGTGGTCAATAAAGGAGCAAGAAGGCTCATTTTCCTGGCTCTTGAAAAAGGAGTTTGGCTCGCTGCTTAATTTATATTAACGCTAGGAAGCAAAAACATATAGACAGAGCAGTACAGTGGTAGTTAAGGTCTTCATTGGTATTTCATATTACAAGCCATAAATTCAATTGATGGTGATTTAAGATTACTATTGCCATTTCACTCACTGACACTACAGCACTACATTACATACAGTATTTTAGATAATTACTATACCACACTGCATGTTCTAGATAATTGAACTTAACAACATTGAAACTTAAGCAACACAAAATATCCTTATCAGCATCCCTCAAGACTACTTAATGAACTTCCAAATGCAAACTTATATAGAAATATAACACACACTCGCATATTACACCCTTTTATTAGGAGCATCTATCTTTTTTTACATTCATCCTGAAATGACGTATGATGTACTGATACTTTTATGAATATAACTTCATACTTTTTGAAACATGATCTGATTGGTTTGCTGTTGTTATTGTGGGTTTGGGTGGAAATCTTGATGTAATTAAGCACTACTGCAGTCCTCCTTTTGCATATTGCATTTCAGACTGAAGAAGTCCCTCCCATCTTTGGAAGTATAAGAACCAAGTTTCCAACTGTCACCAGATAGTGATGTGTTCTGTTCAGTGAGACATACTAAACCATATGAGCTTGGGTAACTATTATATTTACAGCTATTTAACGTGTCTTTTCTATACTTTTCATTTTCCAGAAAACAAAAGATTTAAAGTTTGTATTGGCAGATGGTGTTGATGCTGTTATACATGGGAAGGGGTGTTGTAGAATGTTACAAACCATTTTGCTGAGTTGCTCATGATATGAGTGCATTACATTTGTCATTTCTCTCATCAAATATTTGCAGAGTACCATGGACAACATAACTTCTGAAACAACTTTCATTCTGAAGATGTATGAAAAGATGGACCATCAGAAATATTTATATTTTACTGTTTTTCTTCTACCGTACATTTTAACCATTGCCTTGAATACACTTTTAATTGTAGTTGTTTATAAGGAACGAGCCCTGCATGAACCAATGTATATTTTCATTTGCAATTTATCATTTAATGGAATATACGGAAGCACAGCTTTGTTGCCACATATTATGACTAAGCTTGCTACACAGTCATACACGATCTCTCTGGTAAACTGTTTCATTCAGGTATTTTGTTTGCACACTTCTGGTATTGTTGAACTGGTGACGCTGGCTATAATGGGATACGACAGATATGCTGCCATATGCACCCCATTACACTATCATGACAAGATGTCTCCAAGAAAGGTTAAAATTCTCATTGCAGTAGCCTGGCTTTATCCTTTCTGCTCTTTTGCAATGTATTTATCACTGACAATTCGGCTGTCATTTTGTGGCAATGTCATTCGTAAAACCCACTGTACAAATTTTGATCTAGTTATACTTTCCTGCACTAGTACTTTGATAAATAACATTGTTGGACTCCTAATGACGGTTGTTTATATGTTCCCACCGCTCTTTGTGATTTTGTTTTCATATGTTAAGATCCTCAGAATCTGCAGAAAAGCATCCAAGGAGTGTCAAAACAAAGCACTTCAAACATGCATACCACATTTGTTGATTGTTATGAACTTTTTTTTTGGTTCTTGTTTTGAATTTATTAGTGTCCGCATGGTAGAAAGCCAAGTACCGTTTGGTGTATCAGTATTTATGTCTCTGTTTTTCTTGATTTTGCAACCACTCTTTGATCCTATAATATATGGTATCAGCACACTTAAATTGTACATTGTTAAGTTTCTTCAAAAGAGGAAGCTGTCACCGTTATTCTAAGAGATAATGTCATGTTTTATTGTTTTAAAAGTCATATCTGCATACAAAATATAATTCTTTTTGTGATAGTACTGTAAGTTGTGTTTCATTCTCTCTTTAATGTTAGAATAATGCACCTAACAGACTGAATAGCAATATTGGACATCCAGTACTACAACATGGCATATATGTAATATATCCAAATGGGGAAATCAGATAACAATTTCTGTATTTTATCATTTAATAAATCTTAAATGAATCTGCCTCTGAGAAAAGTCTAATATTATCTTCATCAAGTAATATCCTTTTGAAGAATCTGTTGGAAAACTCTGTAACATATATAAACTAACATATATTATGTAGTTTTGAACTGCTTGACAGCTTCATGTGGTTGATAGACAACATATGCTGGGGACAGTGTTCATGTATAATTATCTGTGATCTGTAGCTGAGTAAAGTAGTATCCTTTATTTCAATGGCACGATGAATCCTACATAAATGTTATACATTCATGAACACAACCGGGGCCAATAACAAAAATATAGCTTCATAGCTATAACATTTAAATCCATACAAACATATTTATTTGGTTAAAAAAGCATAAACATACATTAAAAAACATTTAAAAAAACTGTAATCAACAGGGGCTTTTATCAGACTTCTATTTCACCCACTAACTGGATTAATGCCATTACTGCCTGCCCAGCTCCTGACTGCTGCCTTCTGATTTCATGACCAATCTTTTTCTGCTCACCTCCATACCAGTGGCCAGTAGATGGCGACATCATAAAATACAAAATAAGTTCAAGTTGTCAGCTTCTGTATGTCTCATGGCTGTGAAAAAAAAGAGTGCCATCAGATATGCTTGTTTTGACATTTTACTTGAATTATATCGGATACTATGCACTACAATCTCTCTCTATGCGCTATCTGGCTGCAGTAACAGTTGTTGTAACTGTTGGTCACTGAATGAATACAGTTTTTAAAAGTTTTCCAAATAAATGCATAACATGACCTATTCAACCATGACGAGGGCCTGCACACGAACACAGAAATAAAACACAGTGGCAGTTGTAACTCTTGGTCAAATCCAAATCGGATATAGAGAATTCAGGAATATAGGTAAACAGTTAATAGTTCAGGAAAAGAACCAATATATTAGGCCTATATTCAGTAAATACGTTTTATTATTTCCCCTTATTATTAAAATCTTAATAGAAAAGGTTGATTGATAGAAAATGACAAATCCGTTTTATTAAGCCTATATGGATTTTTATGAAACTTGTACACTTTAGTACATGCATAACACACCAGAAAATAATTCGTTTTGTCAGGATTGTCTTTGCTCGACAAGTTTAGGGATCACCCGGTTCGCATAATAAGACGTCATACTATGGTGCTGATTATGACGTCCAACGGTTACACGCAACTTTAGCTATGAATTCAAGGCCATTTGAGAAGTTGTACAGATTGCGTAGATCAGTGCAGTTGTTGTAATATCCTTTGAGTGTAGTGCAGTTATTTCAATTTCTGTTGTGATTTCTGTAATAACAAAAACAAAAAACACTAGTTTTGCTCTTCAGACTCTGAGTTAAATTCATAGGATCAGCGATCGGTCTGAATCGGTTTCACCTGCTGGACATTCCCTGTGGAAGCATGTCTACCTGTTCCGTTCAAGACCTGGCATCACTCAGTACATTCAGGGCCGGATTAAGACATTTTGAGGCCTGGGGCTAAGTACCAGGATGAGGCCCCTATTTCGCCCCGACGCACATCAAGACACGCACACAAACCCACGCCAGGTGCACTGACACATCAGAACCACTCTATAGATATGATCAGTTTAAAGTCCACAGAACCACTCTATAAATATGATCAGTTTAAAGTCCACAGAACCACTCTATAAATATGATCAGTTTAAAGTCCACAGAACCACTCTATAAATATGATCAGTTTAAAGTGCATAGAACCACTCTATAAATATGATCAGTTTAAAGGACAACATGTATGTGTGTAGTAGTGCAGTACTGTAGACAATAGTAAACCAATAATGTAAATGTGTACATATTTCCATTTATTCAAAAGCAAAAACAAGGCTGACTAGCCAGGGAATGACCATTATAGGTTACTCAAAAACCCAAACACAAGAGGGCAGACAGTCAGATATACAGTGCAACATCTCCAGGGTGGAAAGCATTTGAATTAGCTTACAAGCTATTTAAAAATCTGTTTTACAATAATCAAGCCATGTTGAGTGTTGGCAGCCGCGGCCTAACATAGAACAAACATGTGACTCACCATCAGTGATATTAAAAGGCCCGTTTTCTGCTCTATCAATGCAAACTCATCAATGAGCTCTTCAAAGTCCAGTTGGCGCAGTACTGTATGTCATGCTCTATTGACATTAAAGTCAAATTGTTCAGTCTGTCCTCGCACATTGATGTCCTCAGTCTATGCCTAATAATTCCTAATTTGGAGAATGACCTCTCCCCACTGGCATTACTAACGGGCAATGTAAGGTAAATCCTCAGCGCTATGTCCACATTTGGGTAAACACTTTGGAGATGCCTCTCCCATATTAATGAAAGTAGGTTTCACTGTGTTGTTGGGCCAGTGAGAGCAACTCGGGAGAAATTCATAAACTGCGCTAGTTCGTCTGGAAAGTCATCCGCTAGATCTGCGTTGTATAAATCCAAAGTATTTGCAGGTTTCTTTACAGACTGCATGCCGCTGTTGTAATGCATTTATAAGCAACTGTTGCCCGGGTTCTTCACCAATCAAAGCTTTATGGAAGAGAGCCACTGTTGAAGAAAACTCATATCAAATATCGACTAGAGTTCGCCAAAATGCATGTGGGAGACTCCATGGTCAAGTGGATGAAGGTTCTGTGGTCTGATGAGACCAAAAGTGAAGCTTTTTTCAAGTGGCTCTCTTCCATGAAGCTTTGATTGGTGAAGAACCCGGGCAACAGTTGTTGTATGCAGAGTCTCTCCCACATCAGCTGCTGAAGCTTGAAACTCCTTCAGAGTAGTCATAGGCGTCTTGGTGGCCTCTCTTACTAGTATCCTTCTTGCACGGTCACTCAGTTTGTGAGGACGGCCTGCTCTAGCCAGATTTACACATCCAGCCATATTCCTTCCATTTCTTGATGGATTTAACCAGGGGATGTTTAGTGCCTTGGACATTTTTTGTACCCTTCCCCTGACTTATACTTTTCAATAACCTCTTCTCTGAGTTGCTTGGAGTGATCTGGTCTTCATGGTGTAATGGTAGCCAGGAATACTGATTACTGAATACTGACCAGTGAATGGACCTTCCAGACACAGGTGTCGTTATACTACAATCCCTTGACACATTCACTGCACACTGATCCCCATTTCACTAATTGTGAGACTTCTAGCACCAATTGGCTGGACCTCTGTTGAATTAGGTCAGTCACTTTAAAGGGGGTGAATACTCATGGAATCATGTGAGGGACCGGGCGGTCACCCCGCGTAGTTTTGGGAGAGGTCGCGACTGGACTTGGTGGTGTAGTTGGGAAGAAGGGTGCAGAAGATGGTGGTTTTGATATAAAAAATATATATATTTATTTACAGGGGGGGACTGTCAACCCCAACACAGTGCACACAACATAAACACATGTAAATCAAACAGATAACAGATACCGGCCGTACTCACCCGGGACTGAAGTAACCTGGCACCCTAGGCACCTGCTTGGCCGATTAGGCCCAAATATCGGCACCCTCTCAAGGCCCAAGCCAGGCCCAAACTAGGCCCAGGCACTCAGCCCGAAGCTAAGTACATAGCTAGCCGTACCAACTAAACCAAACAAAACAAGCACACAAAAACAGGCACAATATACAAGACACAAAGACAAAGCACAAAGACACCGTGTCCACACAACTAGACACCAAAAACACTCCCTTCACTCCGGTAAACAGGGAAGTGTTTTTGTCTTACTACCTCTGTCCGTGCTCTCATGCCTCTCATAGACAGTCTCTCCCTCTCTACACATAAGGCACCCTTTAAATAGGGCACAGCCACTTGGGCTTAATTATATCCAACATTTGACTCAGGTGAGCCAGGACCCAACCATTATGGGGGTGGAGTCCAACAGTCTTAAAGGGCACCATCCCTTTTTTGGCCACGGTGAGGAGGGGGAGAATTCACCTTCTCACAAATCACTTATTTTTCATTACATATTTTTATTTAATTGACATAACTGTGTAAAAATCTGTTTTCACTTTGACATTAAAGAGGTCTTTTTGTGATTTATTTTGTCAAAATTCCAACTTATATTGACCATGATTGATTTATAAAAGCAATAAAAGGGTAAAACATCCAAGGGGGTGAAAACGTATGCAAGGCACTGTATATTTTGATTAGACCTGGCAATATAGACAACTCTGACCAGGACCTGAGATGGGACGGATTCGAACAAGAAGAGAATACCAGTAAACTCAGGATTCCCAATGAAACGTCTGCTAACAGCACATATGGTGTGTGGCATGCTCTTACCCCGCAGGAAAAACATTCATTGCTGGACTCAATCCCATGCTTAAAACCAAACGACCCCAATGGAAGAAACGTTTTCATGATTATGTCAGACACTTATTATGAAGATCACTAGAGGCACTACTTTGAGGTGAAGGGAGACTGGTCTGTGACTCTGGACTCTGATGTAATGATTCACACCGCTGTTTCAGGTCTGAATTCTGATCTAAAGACTCTTTACTTTAACACTCTGCCCCCCATCAACAGTAGGATTCACTTCAAACAGCGGGACCAGCGAGTTCAGTTGATATCAGCTTAACTGAGAAAAAGGGACTACCAAAAGGTGTTCGCCAAATGCATAGCTGCGGTTGATGGTGCCACAGATTACGCAAATTTCACGTTCCCTGCTGCCAGGCTGACTCCCACAGGTAACACAACCCGTGGCGCCCCACCTCCAAGGGGAACAATGCTTTGGATGCCTAAAGGAAGGGCACTGGGTTGAAGAATGTCCAAGCAGGACATAAGCACGGTCATAAGGGTAATACACACCATAGACGGAGCAATAGCAAGGACGCCATGGCTTATGGAACAAATGCGCAAATTCTTTGCTACTCTGAAGGGCAAAGATCAGTCAGCATAGGAATGAGTGGCCTCTGCTTCGCATGTAATCTTAGATCAGGGTATATACAGCAATCCTTAAATTAAATGTAATACCTTTTTAAAACCTTTTTTACTACCTTCTGAATTTTTTTAAAACCATCACGACACTGAGTTGCAAGTGTTTATCGGCGACCTTTCTAACGTTTACGGAGATTTTGACATATATAACACTATACACAACATAATAGATTTAGAGACTCACTGATGTTGACCACATATTGCACACAGTCAGCATAGGAATTAGTGGCCTCTGCTTCGCATGTAATCTTAGACGCCTGCCCCCATATTCCAGCTTTCCTCAGAGGTCAGGAGAGCATCGTTCTCATGGATACCAGGACACAGTTAGTGTTTCATGTAAACCCCCACCCACTATTGATGGGACACTCCATTTTACCGCATTTAATGGACAGGTCACAGCATACAGAAAATGGACTGACTGATTCCTCCTAGACAGTAGAACGTTCTCCCCTGGACCATCTCAGATCTGTTATGTAGGACAAGGTGTTTATCCCTTTCTGCATACTCGAGACTCTGTGGGTTGGTCGAATGATTGATGGCATCCTATGGGTTATCAAGTGGGCGCCCTCCTTCTTCGATGTTTCGCTGATTGACCCACGACACCTCCAGAGGGTTCAGCAGTGAGATCCGGCGTCCCGGGCTCACTCCCTAGATGCCATCACTCATCCGACAGAGTACTTCCTCTTTATCCACAGCCACTGACTTCAGCAGCCCTGGAAAGGTCCTTGACTGCCTGCCTGTGGGCCTTCCCCCGCACTCCCATCTCTCGGAGAAGCCTGGATGTTGAGGTGGCTACAAATCCTCTGCAGCCTACTTCAACTGGGCAGACCTTAGCTTTCCAGCCTCGTTGTTGTGCATCTGCTGCAAGCTCCGCATACCTTAGCTTCTTGCGCTCGTAGGCCTCCTCCATCGCACTCTCCCAGGGGACCGTGAGCTCGACGATGTACACCTGCTTGAGTGAGGCCGACCAAAGCACAAGGTCTGGTCGTAGATTTGTTGTTGCTATTTCTGCTGGAAAGCGGCGCTTCTGGCCTAGGTCTACTTTTATCACACAGGAGCGTGGTAGGACGGGACATTGTGATCGCACAGATTTTTTCCCCTCTCTCTTTGATATTGATATCAGCTCAAGCTTACTTTTTTATTAGATCTCAGGTTTAAAGACATTACATTTTCTTTTGGTGTTGGATCCAACATAGAGTGATTATTTGGATATTTCATGTGTATTGTATGGAAAAGTTGTTCTTGATTATCTGCATTGAATAGCATATGCCACCTGTTTTATTAGTGGTTGTTCTGCCCATAATATGTTTTATGTGTTTTGGTGATTGAAGTTGAATTGTTTGTATAGGACTTTTATTTTGAATAGGACTTTTGTTTTGACGCCCACGAGATCGGGAGGCAATGGAAGTTTGGAGCACACGGGCACCGTTCACATGGCAACACTCAACTGTCACAGCAAACTCAACTTTAACGTGTTTTTAACTTTGAATCTCATAGAAAGCAATGACTAAGTTTTACATGATCGTAATATGTATGTTATTTAATTACAATGAGTTGTGATAACTTTGATGATAAATAGTATATAATATGATTAAATAGTCAAATAAATCGCTGCAACTGTACTGTTGTTTACGTTAGCATGTTAGCTAATTAATGTTAATGTTAATTATAGCTAATTATAATGTTATGTTGTATTTTATAATTCAGCACTTTTTCCACTTTGTTTTTATTCCTAGTTTTACTCCATTCAATGTGGTCAATAAAGGAGCAAGAAGGCTCATTTTCCTGGCTCTTGAAAAAGGAGTTTGGCTCGCTGCTTAATTTATATTAACGCTAGGAAGCAAAAACATATAGACAGAGCAGTACAGTGAAAAGTCATTACCATCAAAGAGATTTATGCTAGTTATGGAAACCCAAGCAGCAGAAAATGCACCATCAGTGTCCGGATCCAGGCACTCGTCTGCCTCCAAGTGCTCAGTAGCCGGCGCAGCAGCGAGAGCCAGAGGCATAGCAGAAGCCGCGCGCGCCAGAGCTGCATTCTCACAGCAGGAGCTGGAGCTAAAGATGCAGAAAGCTAGATTGGAAGCGAACCTGCAAGCGCTTGAACTTGAAAAGGCAGCGGCTGCTGCCAATGCAGAGGCTGAAGTGTTAGAGGCGGCAGCTCAAATGGAGTATGATGACATGCTCAGTCCCAAGAGTGCCATCACACCACTGGAGGTACAGCAGCGGACGGAGGCGTACGTGGCACAGCATACACAGGCCAGCCCCGCATACACAGGCCAGCCCCTCAACCCCAATGCTCCCCCTCCAGACAGATCTCCTCCTCTCAGTCTCAAAGAGTCACCACCATCGAGACACACCCCTGTGTTAAGCCCCACATCTGCCCACGATGCCTGATCTGTTCACTCAGCCACACAGCACAGTGAGTACTTGCCTGCGTCAGAGCACCAGCCCCATTTACCTCGATGCCCCACCTCATACTCTTTCTCTCCATCCAGAGTCTGTCAGCAGCAAGGCTGCTCCCCAGGCAAACATGTGAGCTTCCAAGACCATTCATCTAGGAATAACATACAGAGCCCTCCTTATGTCAATCAGGCCCCTGACATGATGGACTTTGCTAAGTATCTGGCCCGCAGGGAGTTAGTTACTACAGGGCTAAATAAATTTGACGATCAGCCTGAAAGTTTTAGAGCATGGCAGTCCTCCTTTTTTAATGCTACTCAGGGCCTAGAGTTAACAGCTAGTGAAGAGCTAGACCTGCTCATTAAATGGCTAGGAAAGGAGTCCTCAGACCAT